>NC_068450.1:38736085-39036085 GCF_023373465.1 Oncorhynchus keta
TGCATGGTACATATGGACTTCTGCTGTCCGAGCTATTCCTCATCCACAGATATATCATTCTATGTAATTCGTCAACAAATCCAAACAAACTGGAAACGTAGCTTGTTTATACCCAGTACTAGCTCAATAATGTATATCCCACAGTTGTTATGACAGCACTGCAATACTTTCACTTTTTTTTAACTGCTGAAGGGGGGGTAACTGTGTTTACAAACGTGAATATCGACTGCTAATGCAGCATGTTTTCTTGACACGGTCAATGCCATGCAGGTCTATGGCCCAGAAGGTTGAGGGTTCGCCGACCACCATGGATGGACCAGCTCAATCACCGTGCCGGTCTCATTAAGACTACGTACAGAGCCGGCTGCAGACAGTGATCAGCTACGGGGAAGTCAGATTTAACAGTTTGATGCTAGCTATATTTATAATTACTGTATATAAAAATATATGCAGGGAATCCTCCACCGACAGGTTTCTGTGCCAATGCACCACACAACCAATTAACAAGGCATAACTGCATACCGATCACTGACTTTGGGTGCTTCAACATGAATGGATTACATTATCAATCTGGACAAACACAAAATACAACCCTCCCTACCTTGGACCCAGTATTGAAGGCTTGGCATGACAATCTCTGAATGCCATTACGCTTTTTGGTATTGTGTAACAGAGCTCTCTTTCCATTCATCAGATGGCCGGTGCAGACTTTGGATGCTGGAATTACAGCATAATAGAGCGGAGTGGACAAACATGTGCAGGAAGCCTCTACAGGAGACTTTTGAAGTAGCCGAGTCAGATTCACGTTGTGACTGATTGTGTTCAAGCCACACATGAAAGGGAATACATTTGAGAAGTTAAGTGACAAATAGTATGGCTATATTGAAGCGTTCGTTTCTAGGTGCGAGAGGAATAGCCACTGGAATCTGAGAGGAGGCAGAGCACGTGTTAAGCTTTCCTGAATAACTGGGCCTTCTGGGAGCATAGGCCTATGTGGCCAGTAGCCACATTATTATAGGGAGACTTGCGAGAATGATGATCCGCAACAGACAGCGCATCTCAGTATCATAAGTAAAAATACAGCCAGACTGTCCTGCTACTGGGCCTTTCTAGACCTTATAAACTGTTGACAGTAGACCAACAACTGATCCAACTGGAACGAATGGAATTAAACATTCGAATGACATTTTTCACTGTAGTTTACAGCCTAGAGTAGAGTTTTGTATTCACTTGAAAACAACAATGCAATTATTCATTGCATCGGGGTGTTGTAGGTTAGTCTTGGTAGAATAATTGTATTGTCTGTGACCAAGATCAATAGGGGAGATTTTTGAGCTGTGTGTCTCATGTCTTCACCATTCTTTCATGCACACTGAGGCACCTGGCTTCTCCACTGTCTATCAGCTATTCCTCAAAAATCTTGTGAATTTATATTGAAAATTGGTGCAGCATTGAATGATTGTATGTGGGGTATGATTGCTACAGTAGTTAGCCTATTGCTCTGGCCAAACAATCCACCTACTTACCACTATTAGGTAGGCCGTCATTGTAAATAAGAATTTGTTCTTAACTGACTTGCCCAGTTAAATAAAGGTTCAATAAACAACAATATTATCACTATGAATGGTAGATAGAGGGCAGGATAGACAGATTGGTAAACTATGTTGACCTGTGGTATAGTAAGCTCAGGGAAAAGTGTAGTGCGTAAGGGAAGTACCAAAAAACCTTGATAGGGGAGGCGCATACAAACAGATGGGGAAATTTGGCTAGGATGGAAGAAAAAACACACTACCCTCCCCTGTGCAAAAGAAAGTTAGACAACCCTCCCCTATTTTGGACAATAAGCATGAGATGTGTTTCCTTGACACTCTTCATTATGGAGGCATCGGAGGTGTTGCTTTGGTACTCTGAGAACCTAAGTGTGACAAGCATTCATTCGTATTGTAAGTGATGATTGGCACAAAACGCATCCATAAATTCCCTTCTTTAGCCAAATGTATTAAAACAACATCTTCTACCAGAACAGTTGTCCTACTTAAGTGTGTGATTATGCACTGGAAAGCAAGTGACCCGCAAAGTTTGGCCTCCTGGGAAATATACATTATTTGGATGAGGCCAACTGGAAGGGGTCACTCAATGACAAATGACCTCAATTGGCTCGTTAGGCTAACTCAACACATATGCTGATTAAAATAACATGTATTTGGGAATATGACTGTTTGATATCCACTGCAAGATGTGTTTAGGTGTTAAAACATTACTCACCTCTTAATGTCCCAAAACTGCCAAACATCATTGTTTTTAGACTTCCATCGTCTTTAGACTCTCTCTACGGACCCAATTGGAATACTTGTAGAACGACATCATTAGAATGCAAGGTGGGTCTTTTGGAATTTCTGGTTCCAATCTCTGTGAAACAGAATGCTTTCCACTGAGTTATATAGCTATGTTTGAGTGCTGACACATAGATGTTGCTTTCCATAACTTCACCAGTTAGCTAACTACAGTAGTTTGTTCATTGGTTTGCTAGGAAGTTGCACTCTTGTGTTCCTAGCTAGCTTGCTAGTTGTAGTTGGCTTGCCAGCAAACAAGTCAGCCTTCACCTTATAAACAACACCCTTTAGCTGTCATCAATCCACAGCCCCTTAGAACACTGTGTCACAGGCTCTTGTGACTTATTGCTTTAACAGTACACGTGAAAGTAAGGATGCTTTCCAAACGGCACCCTATTCCCTACATAGTGTACTACTTTTGACCAGAGCTTAATGTGCCCTGGTCAAACGTTGTGCATCATATTGGGAACAGGGTGCCAATAGCCTAACTGTCGTCTTAGTTTTGCGCTTAGTTTTATTTAGTTGTTGTTCTGCATCACTGGCATTTGCAAGGTTGGTGAAATGTACATTCAAGTTTCCTTCCCTTTTTGTCACCTTTATCATAATAAGTTAATAGGTTTTATTCCATGTGTCTGTTCCACCTCACAAAACCATTTTGGAACCGCCTTACGTTCTGGCTTTCATCACATTGCCGTTGAAGACCACTCATTCTGTCACTTCCACTCTAATATTGGATTCATTTAATCATTTCAGGAGTCTCGCATCAATGCAGGTGGACAGAGCTGTACGTACTTGTGGTACATCTCAAGGATTTCGATGTGCAGACGAACCTGCGCACATAGATTCATTCCAACACTATTCCATATGTTAATAATGGCACATGTCTGATCTTACACTATCGAATAAAAAATACAAAATGCCACCATTTGGTAATCATTGAGAGTTGAAATGTTACTTGAGATACTGCACATGCATGTTTAATGTAACTTTCAAGCACGTTTCCCATTGACGTCAACGCATGCAAAGCTCAGGTTCCGCACAAACATCTCGAGTTAGGTTCCAGCCCTGAATGGATAACGGTTTGAGGTGAAAAAGGAAAAAGTATTCACAGTGTTTTCCATTCTGGATCACAATTTGAAACGCTATTTGTTTGGCTTCTGCTGAAGGCAATCAACTTAAAACGTAATTCCCTTGGTGTAACTTTGGCCGATAACACCCTTGGTGTTTCTCGCTCTAATAATGAACTAACCCCCCCCCCACACCCCCCAGCTTCACCCCCAGGTTACTGAACACACTGCTAAGGGCAGCCATCTGTTCTCCAATTACCACTGTTTTTGGAAGAATGAATGTCTCTACTGCTGACCTCTGGTAGTCGACATCCTCTGGACCATCACTGGGAGCTGATTCAGGAATATCATTGGACACCCTAATAGACAGTAGATTAACATGAATCTACAGGCCACATCTGCCCTGCACTGAAGCTTATTTACCAGCAGATAAATTAGACTGACAAAAGGTCATGAGAGTTGCTGGGTTGTGTGTGGTGGTTGTGGTTGGGGTCCTCAGTCCTCCACTTTTAATGGTCCTCTGTAACTTAGGCTAAGGACTGAGCGCTGAGGACTCGCTTCGGGGAGAGCATGAGGGGTCTGTGCGTGTGTGTGTATGTGTGTGTGCGTGTCTCTGTGTGCGTGTCTGTGTGTGTGTGTGTGTGTGTGTGTGTGTGTGTGTGTGTGTGTGTGTGTGTGTGTGTGTGTGTGTGTGTGTGTGTGTGTGTGTGTGTGTGTGTGTGTGTGTGTGTGTGTGTGTGTGTGTGTGTGAGAGTGAGGGGGGGTTGTGAATGCATTCCAATGGGGCCACAATCTCCGGAGCAGATTTGGAGTATGAGCCGTGATGTAGCCAAGCCAGGGGAGCAGTCGAGAGCAGGCGCGTGATCCAGAGCCAGATCGCTGACAGGAGTGCCTGGCAGCAGGCAATTTGCCTTCTAATGCCTGAAAACAACCCTGGGTTGTATCTTGAAGAGGGAGGCCCTTTGAGTCCCCTGGGTAGTTTTTAATCATACTGTTGTCCCAACATCATGTAAAATATGAATTCTAGATGCTTTTTGTTGCATGAGAATAGGGTTTCCTAAGCATCGCCATGGCATGCGATTGCTTTACGGTTAGCGTTTAGAATGGCATTGATGATGTCAAAACACTGGCGCCACAGATTCATAAAAGCACAAATTGGTTGCCGTCATATTCATTGACTCAAAAAAAATCATTCTTCCAGAGGAAGACTGTATAGTCATTAGAAGTAACACAGTGATTATTTTGATGGTCATGGCGTCGCAAGTTCCGTGCATTCGCCTAATCGAAACTGAGAAGCACCAGTGATGAGGTCTCTAAATTACATGATGTTTTGGCCAAACCAAGGATGCAGACACAGTTGCAGACAGGAGCTCACACCATCTCTGGAGGGTTAGGGCAAATAGTTGAATAAGACACAAACAAAGTATTTGTGGCCTGACCTCTCCGAATACTTCAAAGAGGCAGAGACTTTGACGTTGACTTTGGAAAGCGATCTCTGATTGAGTACAGATCTTCATTTCTTCCTGTCTATATGAGGAATTTTTATGATACCACTGCACCAACTGTCCGCAGAGAGTCCACAGTAAAGTCAGACTGACTCGCAAGCAACCCTCTATGGCCCCAGATCCTTGAGTAAAAAAAAAAGCATTTTCTCCCTGTTATAAAAACTGTCCATTGTCCAACGAGTCCCCTTGGATGTAAAGGGAAGGGAATTCAGACAAGGGTTCTAAAAGTTCCAAGGGTATGATTTGGTGCACTACTAACCATCTTGCTTCTTCATGTCACGAGTTCTCAGAACTCTAACCTCATGTGGCGTGCCATTATTACAGCAGTGTTATGTGGGTTTTGTGAGCCTGTACATGACCATCTGATCATTTATCACTCCAGTGTTAATCTGCAAAATTGTAATTATTCGCCTACCTCCTCATGCCTTTTGCACACAATGTATATAGACTCTCTTTTTTTTCTACTGTGTTATTGACTTGTTAATGGTTTACTCCATGTGTAACTCTGTGTTGTCTGTTCACACTGCTATGCTTTATCTTGGCCAGGTCGCAGTTGCAAATGAGAACTTGTTCTCAACTAGCCTACCTGGTTAAATAAAGGTGAAATAAAATAAAAAATACTAAATAAAAAGGTTTAGTGAGAATCAAGTGAAGTGTTGCCTCTGAACTTTCTCTGATTTTATCAGAATGTTCTTGTACAAGTGCTATCACTACATTTGCATCTACTCTCTCCCACAACACTTTGAAAGGACAACTGCGTTATTAAACACATGCCAGTGAACAGTCACAACAGATAAGCACAGTCTTGAGGCACCCGGAAATGGCAAGCTGAAACAACTCTCTGTAGGTCTTTGAACATGCAGTCTGCTTTCCAACCAGCCCCCCAAAAAGTAGATTGATGCAGATGCATGAAACGGAGGGAGATCAATGCCTTTCCCTTCCTTTACGTCTGGTAGAGTCGTCTAGTGGACTTTCCTCACAGACAGAACCTTGACAGAACCTTGACAGAACCTCCCATGGACACTGAGCACATAGAACAACTACAGGGTTTCAACCCAGTTTCCATTTATAGCAAACCAATTTCATGGTGGCTGCAGACCAGCAATGAGAGGGAAAAATAGCAATGTAAACACGCAGCATTCGTAACAGCACATATTTCCTCACCCACACCTTTTGATATTTTTTTGATACATTAGCTAGATCAACTTACCAAAGAGAGGAAAAAAGAAAAGAGAAAAAAAGAAACGATTTAGTCTAGTTTGAAGACCATCTCCAATGGTCATTTATTTTTTACACAAAAGAAGATAAGTATTCACTCTCGTGACGCCAGTTGCAACAAAGTCACTCCAACAAGACTAACAATGGCAATGGCACTCTAAACCTCTTCAACTTCCTGTAAAATATTAGCTTTTCCCGCAATGGCTGGTTTGGGGGTAATATGAGTTGAATACCTGAATACTCGGTGCTCCAGGAGCCAGTGAAGCTAATCAATTCAATGACTTTCTGCTAAATAAACAGACAGTAACAATTGCAATTCAAAACTGCAGTTCTACACATTTTGCCATGGGGCAGAGAGACGTTTTTTGAAATGTTCTTACAAATTTCATGCAATTCTCCTCATTTTTCCATGGGGTGGAGAGAAACAAAAGACCAGTTTTACAACTAATTTCCTGCAATTCTACACATTTTGCCACTGTCAGTGACTGACATAACAAGAGGAAAACTGCACAACCAAATTTCAAATTGCGCCTTGTGCATTCTGCTATTCTGATGCTCAACAGTAAGTTGACGGATCCCGGCTGAGTTCCTCTTTGGCTGCATTTATGACACTTGATTTCACACAATCAATGATGACATGTACAGACAGATCATACTTATACTGTGTTCATAGAGCAGAACAAAGTCTAACCAAATTGCTTGTTTTCCAAAAGCAAGAGTCGTCTGCACAGTACATGCTTCTTTGTTGGTATTTATCATTGGTTTAAATCTGCTTTTTATATGTTTATGAATATCCTCTCCTGGCCTACGTCCAGTACACTAAACTTCTTTGCCTCCAGGCTTTTTGTCAAGGAGAAGAATGTGTATCTGATATGCTGTGACAAAATTGGACACTGTTGTAGTAACAGTACACCAGTAGCCTAGGGCTAATTTGTCCATATGTACTCTCACCAGCTATTCATACACTGTGCCTTGTGTTGTGCTATCAGTGCTTGTCCAAATCATGCTCTATTGACGACGTATGGACCAGTCTACTATGAATATGAATAGCTCATTCAGAGTGGATGAATGTGGTGTATACACTCTAATTAGAAAATAATACAGCGCAATACAATCCTGATTGGTGTTTGTGCGTGTGTAAAAAGAGAAAACACACAACTTCAGTAATATACACACTACGTTACCGGAAAACAGCATGATGGCATGTTGCATGCACGTTCATCAAATTCCTCAATTACAATCCATCGTAGATAGTTTGTAAACAACTTCAGGATTTGAAGTAAATGTTTGCTTTAAGCTTGTGTCGACGGTGCCCGACTAGCTATAGAAACACTACTTTCACATGAAAATCCAATCTAGACACAGTATTCAGCAATTAGACTTGGACAACCATAAAGAACCACAGTGGCTGGAAAATACGGTTCCCTTACTCCATCGCAACAATGGAGACTTTCAGATAGTTTTGATTCAGCATTTGATTCCCAGACAAATTGAAATCCTAATCCTGAATGACTTTTTCTGACGGCTATATGTCTTCCAGGAGAGCGAAAGTGTTGTTTCATTTGGCATGGTCGAGATTGTTTAATCCGACTTGAATGGAGGATGAGGGTACCTTGTCAAGTGTTGCTCAGGCCAGAAGACTATTGCTCTCAGAAATTACATTCATAAGGGCTCTGACGTGAGAGGCGCTCAAATATGCACCCATGATACACTTCACCACTAACTGCACTCCTTAGAGCTCTTTTTTTTTTTGAGTTGTAACTCCGATGATGTCACCTCTCCAGGTTGACGACTCAGTTTGTCACCAAGAAAGTGTTGACGATGATGAGAAAACATGTAGCCATTGGCGTAAACCGAAAAATAAACCAGTCTGAATAAAACGGGCCTCGAGATGAGCTCAGGGAGGACTCCATGATTTGATTGGTTTAAGAAGACCCGACAGATGAAACAGTCTCAGTCTTGCTTGTTGTTTATGTAGGGCTGGGGTGCGGTGTCAGACTGGTCAACATGTTCTATGTCTGTGTTCTTGTCAAACACCCACGCTTTCATTTCCTCCCAGTGTGAGCGTGTCTGTGTGTGTGGCACCAGCTTCTAACCGTTGGCTTTACCTAAAGGACTTGTAATAGTGACGTTGACTGGCTCCAGTGTTTTGGCGAGACTTGCCCTCCATTTGGCATGCTATGACTTGAGCTTGACAGGGCAACATTTCAACAGCAAATCATGCTTATAAATCAATATTTGTATGAATTGCAAAACTCCAAATTTTACAACTTAGTTAGGTCTGTTTTTATGATTGTTATGTAACATTTCAGCTAAATTTTGAGGTTATATTTCAGAATGACTTAGTAGCCGGGCGAATCAAGAAAATGACACTTTGTGTGACCGACTACTGGATATGGAATAAATGGTAAACCCTTGGTCGAGTGTTCCCATCGCACGTCACATTATGTATTCTACTGTATGTTTGTTTTCTGAACTCTATAACCTCAGTAGTCTGTGTTGCTCTGAGCACTGTTTCGGCCTTGCATGCCATCGGCCCTTGTGAGCCGTGGGATGAATTATATTGGCATTTGATAAGCAGTTGGGACATGCTTTATATGCACTCACACACCATTTCCTATGGCATGTGGCTGCGTAAATTAGCTGGTTGGTCTAACACTGTTTGTATTGGGAAGACTCACATGTATATTTGAAGCTGGTTTCTACTATAATTGGGTGGAATAACAGCAAACCACATGCCACCTGACAATGTGATTTGAGCAGGACATTAAGTTATGGGAGTAAGCACACATTTTTTTACCAGCCAATCAAGGCAATACAAGTATAAATATAGTGAACTTGAGATATTTTTCAATTCCCTATCAAATCTCATCCAGCCATAACAAAATATATAAAGTACATGTCACCATAACAATATGTGGAATGTGGTTTATTGAACTATTTTCAATAGTTCACTTTATGGTCAAGTTGGGCGTTCCAGATTTCAGTTGTGACCGCAAATTTCCACCAACTTCCTTTGAAACCCAATCGGGTCTTCCTGTTGCCCTTGGAATTCTAAGATAACGTTTATCCCCAGCACTGATTAGTAGGAAAACTAAAAACAAGGTTTTTTTCCCCATTACTTTAAGTCCCATGTCTGGGATTGCCTTTGTGATTTGACTGGAAGTGGACTGAACTCCCATTGCTGCATTTCTCTGCTCACCACATCTGTCATGAAGGGTTGTTTTCCTGGTTTTCCATGCTAACCTAAGGTAAACTGTTCCCATGTCAATCACCCCCCTCCTTCTCCATTGAGCAACAACACCCAATTGACTATTTTGGGTCTTAATCTTTATTAAGACAAACATGTAGATTCAGGTAGGCTGTGGGGAAAAACACATTAGCAGATAAACAAATGAAAAGAGTTGGTCTCGGTTGCCACAGCAACACATAATTGTATTTCCCTTCCAATGTCACTTAATTTATGAAAAAGCCAGGCTTGCAGTTCTTAAATTAAATCTAACTTTAACTAAATGCATCTCAATACACTTAAAGAGAAGTCACGGAGTCTGCATTATCTAATGATGTTGTAACACCATTCGTTAAAAGGTGGGCCCGCTGTGTGCTGAGATTAATTTTGTTAGTTGGACATACGACATGGGAGTACGAGCAGCAGGTACATTTTCCTTTAGAATATGGAGTTCATGAGGCACTTGGAGAGTTGTGTTTTTATTTATTTTTATTTGTATATTTTTTTACTCCCTTTTCTCCCCAATTTCGTGGTATCCAATTGGTAGTTACAATCTTGTCTCATCGCTGCAACGCCTTTACGGACTCGGGATAGGCAAACGTCGAGAGCCATGAAACACAACCCATCCAAGCTGCACTGCTTCTTGACACAATGCCCACTTAACCCGGAAGCCAGCCTCACCGATGTTAGTGAGGAAACATTGTACACCTGGCAACCGTGTCAACATGCACTGCCCCCAGCAGGAGTTGGGACAAGGACATCCCTGCCGGCCAAATCCTCCCCTAACCCGGACGACGTTGGGCCAATTGTGCGCCACCCCATGGGTCTCCCGGTCGTGGCCGGCTGTGACAGAGCCTGGACTCGAACCTAGTGGCACAGCTAGCACTGCGATGCAGTGCCTTAGACCACTGCGCCACTCGGGAGGCGGGAGCCTTATGTTTTGAGACTATTGTTGGTAATATTGAAGAATTCCTGTATGGTGGGCACTTTCTTATTTTCCTCCCAAGCCATCCCCTGGGTGAGCTAGAGCAGAATTATGCGAAGCAAACTACTGGCTACAGTAGGTTTCACTTTCAGGCATCAATCACGCTGCTGGGTTTGTGAAGCCCGCCAGAGATTGCCCATACCGCCAGTGTTTTTCCACCATGACACAGTGTTAATTTCCACCCTCAGACTCACTCAGTGTACATGCTGATCTTAGGAAGTGCTTCGCAGCAAACAGTAATGCAACGCGTCAGGAGTAAGAATAGTTTAAAAAAATAGACTTGATTTTCTTCCCACCCCCATGGTGGCAGCGATTGCACCCCCCCCCCCACCCCAACTGAGCCAGTGTAATGCGCATATTCCAGCTGTTTTGTTTCACAGAGGGTAAATGTTTGGGCAGATTTAGGGAGTACCTGTTGCAGGCTGGAGGTAGGTATGCAAGGCTGAGGACACGAGCCCAGGGGCCACACACACACATCATCCTCCTGGTTTCACCCACTCTGAGAGTAGCAGATCAAGTGGTATGGGTGCGCCCAAGGACCATTCTAACAGAAGATGTTGGCCTCCACCGGGACACAACTTATAGGGCTGTGAACGGCAATTGAGTGCCATTCCTGTGGTCTGTGGAGATGCAGAGTACAGTACTCATCTGAGGATGATTGCTATGACTTCACGTTCAGGTCTCCCTCTGATTGGATCTGGGATAAGCACATGCACAAACAACTTACAGAGCCTCTAAACCCTTACTTTTCAAAACCCTTACATTTCTCAACCCGTACTTTTCAAAACCCTTACATTTCTCAACCCGTACTTTTCAAAACCCTTACATTTCTCAACCCTTACATTTCTAAACCATGACATTTCTAAATCCTTACATTTCATAATCATTACCTTTCTTAATCATTACCTTTCTAAACCTTACATGTCTAAATCATTACCTTTCCAAACACTTACATTTCATAATCATTACCTTTCCAAACACTTACATTTCATAATCATTACCTTTCTAAACCCTTACATTTCATAATCATTACCTTTCCAAACACTTACATTTCATAATCATTACCTTTCCAAACACTTACATTTCATAATCATTACCTTTCCAAACACTTACATTTCATAATCATTACCTTTCCAAACACTTACATTTCATAATCATTACCTTTCCAAACACTTACATTTCATAATCATTACCTTTCCAAACACTTACATTTCATAATCATTACCTTTCCAAACACTTACATTTCATAATCATTACCTTTCTAAACACTTACATTTCATAATCATTACCTTTCTAAACCCTTACATTTGTATACAATTTCCCTCCCTGATATGGAGGGTGAAACCGCCCCGGGGTAACACACATTGAGATGATTCTCAAGTCCTCTGTGATATTCATTAAAACGCAGAATGTAGAAAAACAACAGTGGTCATGGAGACCATCCAGGGATCTCCTCCTTACTCAGTGGATATAGGCTCCTTGGAGAGTGAATGTTAAGGGGGGTCGGAGGTGGGATCGCGATGCTTGACAAATGTATTAAAAAAATCCTTTTGGATCCTACTTTCTGGGTGGCTTGTCGATAACCTCAAACATGAGGTGATGTGGAGCGTGTCCAACGCAAACTTCTCTCAGACAATTGCAGGCCTTGGATGGTGTGGGGTTTGCGGACACACAGATATCTGACTCACTGAACAAATTTTTGGGGGAAAGTATGTGAAGAAAATACCATTCATAATAGGGCAGTAACGAATATAATGTAGAGGTCTGACTTTATAAGGCCTTGTAACTTGGGGTGAAAAGCCCTTGTGGCGCACAATCCCTTATTATAAAATGGCCTAACATTTGTTATTACACTTCTCCTGTTCAACACAGACCCCACGATGTAGTTCAAATGACATGAAATTAATTTTGGATGCAGAAAAATCTCCCATCAGGTTTGAATGGAACCCCCACTGAATGGCGAGTCTGTTGTTGGGGTATGAGTGGTGCTTGATCTTTTGACAGTCTGGGGATGTAACTGTGAAAGGCACCCTGAGGAGCCTGCTTGTGTGTGTCAGGTATAGAGTGATCACCCTAATGCTCACTGACAGCTCATGGCTTGGGCTCAGCTGCTGGCGTTTATGAAGGAAGATCTTGGGTTTCAGGCGGCTCTGCTTCGAGCTTGGTAGCGTGGGCGTGGGGTCCCAGCCCCAACAGTAGCAGGAAGAGCAGCCATGCTGTGCCTCCACTGAGTCCTGCGAGGCGTGGCATGTCTCAATGCCCGAGGACCCCTGTCGGTGTTACATTTCAACACGTAATTAGATTGCTAATGTAGTGTGAAATTAAATGTGCGTTTTTCAACAAAACCGGAATTCTCTGAGGTGACTCCCTTTTTTCCCCCAAGGTGCCAATAAAGTGCATGGTTTCCTTCAAGGGCGATATTACAATGGAGTCATAAATGCTGCTCCATTTTTGTTGCCAGTATAAACAACCGCCTTATAATTACTTTATTTGACCCCCCCGTCTATCTCCTGGCTGTTCTTACCCTCATTTCAAGGTTATTTCAGAATAAAACAATTATGCATATAATGGATGGTTGTAGGTTTTTCCGAACCTCCCAAGCTTTGCAATAGCTTTCAGCTGTCTCTTTATGACTCTTTGGGAATATTTTTTAAGTCCCAGTCATTTGATAATAGTCTTACAGTTGACTAGCAGTCCTCCATTCCAGAGTTGAAAGATAATTGTCCCCATTCCGAGTTTCATGTTTTAAATGTGTTGCATGTGTACTTCTGTTGACTTTATGTTCATTCAGTCACTCTGCCTTGGGTCTAATTTCATAATTGGCAGATTTAACTTAAGGTTGAACGTTTATAACATGAAATGAAACAATCAATTCAACGTGGAATTGGTGAAGTAGACAGATGGTAAAATGCTGTACACTGGGTGTGCAAAACATTAGGAACAGCTTCTTAATATTGAGTCCGTTTGCCCTCCAAACAGACTCAATTTGTTGGGGGCGTGGACTCTACAAGGTGTCAAAAGCATCCCACAGGGATGCTGGCCCATGTTGCTTCCCACAGTTGTGTCAAGTTGGCTGGATGTCCTTTGGGTCGGTAGGCCATTCTTGATACACACGGGAAACTGTTGAGTGTGACAAACCCGGCAGCATTGCAGTTCTTGACAGAAACTGGTGCACATGGCACCTACTACCATACTCCGTTCAAAGGCACTTTTACCCCTCTGAATGACACACATACACAATCCATGTCTCAATTGTCTCCTCCCCTTCATCTACACTGATTGAAGTGGATTTAACAGGTGACATCAACAAGGGATCACTCTGAATGTCATGGAAAGAGCAGGTGTTCCTAATGTTTTGTCCACTGAGTGTATATCCATGCCAATGTTTCAAAAAAATAAAGCTGCTAGAAAAATATGGTGGCTTGAATGAAAACCACTAGCTGTTGGCGTACACTCTTCCAATATACACAATGAATACTGTGAGCAGGCTCTTTGTAAGAAAAATACCAAAGTTCTAGATAAATTACATTTTCTGTGGGTCAGTGACCTAAGGAATGATTAAAACAGACCCTGAGCTGCAAGCCCAGGTAGGTGTGTCTATAGACATTAGGGGAATGGAATGGCTCATAATGTATTTTTCTTTAGGGAGAGTTTGTCGAGGCTCAGGCCCATTTTTACATCACATGTCATGTCCAAACGCCAGATTTCCACACTAACTGCGTGTCTCGTAAATAACGGCAGTTAATTTGCTTCCTCGATGCGTTTACCAATTGTTGAATTGCAAGAAACACAGGAAGGCATTAAAATGAAACTGTCCTGGGCCTTGCGCGCAGACAGGAAGCATACTAATTTCACTTGCCATTAACACCGCGAGCCATTGGGTGTTTCACAGCGAAAAGCAGTCTCTTCATTCGCTCACTCCGTCATGCGATACACTGTATGATGCAGGGGAGCACACATCTGGTGACAATCACGGGTATCTGTCTTGACAGCATAACTGTCAACACGCATCTCCTGCACCAAACCTCTGCTGGCTTTCATATGTCACCCCTACATTCCAGAACCCATTTCTTTGTTTTCTCCCTCAGGAGCTTGTTTGCACAGATGACTCCATGATCTCCTGTTTTTTTTCCACGGATAAAATACTCGACTCGGAGTGCATTCTTCAGCCGGCAGTTGTTGGAAACAGACTGCACACATTTGGCTTCTTTGGATTAGTGGTATTTGTTCATGTGTTTACCGTGAACATGTCTATTAAAATAGAGCAGTAGTGGACATTCTGCTGGGAGTCAGTTGTTCTCTCTTCTGGTCATGGGGGAGCCGTTCTACTGCAAAGTGCAAAGTCAGAGAGAGGGTTGGCTCAAGGCCATGAGTGTGAAGCATGGAATCCTCTCCTCTATTGGCTGAATTGGCCGCTAGCGTCTAGGCTTGACAGAGTCCTGCTTGGTCTCAGGGGTTCATAAGTCTGTTGAATATCTCCAGTAGCTATGTCAGACCAATGATTTAGATGGAAAGAATGGTTAGCTATCTGAACAATGAGGTTTGATCATAATTACCTTTTGACAAATCCAGCAACTAGCGTCAGTGCGTAAAATGAGTTGTGTTTGGTTATAGTTTGATTTGCCTCACCTGACTCTGTGAGGTGGTGAAATGAATGCTTTGTTTGACCAAGCGGCCCAGGTGAGTGAAATGAAGGTGCCCTTGCATTTCTCCTGTAAGTTAGAGTGTAGAGGACTGGGTTTGCCATTTGAATGGCTTTAAATGTTCTTATGACAATCATCAATTGCATGAATGCACTACGTAGACATGAGAAGTGTGTTTTCTCTCAGACTGTGTAAAACTGATACCGACACACTGTTTCTTTACCTTCCATAAATGCAGGGTGGAGACTGGCAATAGCAACCATGGAGAGTCACGCTGGCATTTGTCACTGAAACTGAAGACCACTCCCATCTTTCAAGAACCTCAAGTCAGTCTTTTCATTCCTTTGCTGTCATAAGCTTCTATTACTCGGTCGTCTGTTCTTTATTGTTAACAATAATTAATCAAACGTCAGCACACACTTCTGCAGGAAAGGAGAAACCATAGTCAAATTTTAGTTGGCAATCGCTTGAACTTCTGCTTATTTTGAGTCTTTCTGGACCGTGAAAGCTGCCAAACAGCATTAACCTTCATCCAGGTGCAATATGGAAAGAGGTCGGCTCCTCATTCCTTATGATATGGAGTGCCTAAAGAGGTTTACTGTACATTGTTGGATCAAGGTTTCCTGTCCCCTCAGGCTAACATCAACCTGGCCAGCTGGTCTTCTGGTGGCGATCGTTGGCATTACATTTTACTGGCCTTTAGTGAAACACCAGAGTAATCCAGATCCATAAAATAAAATAATGAATAACAGATGGGTTATGTGACAACATCACAAAAAAGATGTGCACGCTTCACTGGGGCAGAAGTTTGGGAGTTGTTGTGATTCTGGATGGCCAGATAGCTAGCAACAATGACAAGAAACTGCTATGTTTTATCTGGTTATTCAAAGATAGACAGAACAGACAAGGTTAACCTTGATTTTACAAAGTAAAGACCAACCAAATAAAACTTATTGCGAGGAATGTGCAAGTGCTCCATGATGAAAAAAAAAAAAGCATATGGTCTTGAACACTTAAAGAGATTGTCAGCAGATGTGGTTTTCCTGCAAGAATTACAGAAGAAAATGAGAAATGTAATATTTAAAGAGGAGCTGGGTTAGATTGGCCTATGTTGCCACCTACTGTAGTAACAGCAGAGGTGTAGGCATCCTGATAAATAAGAATATACCCTTTCTCTTATGTCCCTGCACAGAGACAAGACGGCTGTTTTCTAATATTGAATCATACCTTACATGGTGAAAAGTACACATAGATTTCATTGTATATCCCACCAGGGTCAAATCTGGTGTTTTTAGATAGAATTCAAGCTATATTAGATCAAATCCAGACAGGAACTATTATTGTAGCAGGCGACCTAAATCATCCGATAAGATAAGATTGACAGACGTAGCAATAAAAAAGTCAAATTCAAGGAACCTGAAAAAAAGTAATCTCTGCAAATAATTGACAGGACACCTGGAGATGACTATTCCCAACTCCAAAAGGCTTTTCTTTCAAAGTAAGAAAAGCTATTCAAGAATTG
Source organism: Oncorhynchus keta (assembly GCF_023373465.1). Taxonomy (NCBI): domain Eukaryota; kingdom Metazoa; phylum Chordata; class Actinopteri; order Salmoniformes; family Salmonidae; genus Oncorhynchus; species Oncorhynchus keta. The sequence goes on from NC_068450.1 coordinate 38,752,588, forward strand.
GCTACATTCTTTAAAAAAAATGCTCTCAACTATTTACTGGGTCCAAAAATCCATGTCATATGGATATCAGATAATTCTCCTGGATCATTAATTGCACCAACAGAAAATACACTTAGCGACAGAATATGAAGAATGAACAGAGCGCATCTTCAAGACTCAAAATGTATTAAATACAGTGCATTCAGAATGTATTCAGACCCCTTCCATTTTTCCACAATTTAATACGCCTTACATTTTAAAATTGGTTAAATACATTTTTTACTCATCAATCTACACAAAATACCTCATAAGGACAAAGCCTAAACAGGTTTTTTGAAAATATTGCAAATGTATTACATATAAAAAACATAAATGCCTTATTTACATAAGTATTCAGACCCTTTGCTATGAGACACGATATTGAACTCAGGTCCATCCTGTTTGATCATCCTTGAGATATTGCTACAACTTGATTGGAGTCCACCTGTGGTAAATTCAATTGATTGGACATGATTTTGAAAAGCAAACACCTGTCTATACAAGGTCCTACAGTTGACATTGCATGTTAGAGCAAAAACCAAGCCATGAGGTCAAATGAATTGTCAGTAGAGCTCCAAGACAGGATTGTGTCGAGGCTCAGATCTGGGGAAGGGTACCAAAAATTGTCTGCAGCATTGAAGGTCCCCAAGAACACAGTGGCCTCCATCATTCTTAAATGGAAGAAGTTTGTAACCACCAAGACTCTTCCTAGAGCTGGCTGCCCGATCAAACTGAGCAATCGTGGGAGAAGGGCCTTGGTCAGCGAGGTGACCAAGAACCCAATGCTCACTCTGACAGAACTCCAGAGTTCCTCTGTGGAGATTGGATAACCTTATTAAAGAAGGACAACCATCTCTGCAGCACTCCTCCAATCAGTCCTTTATGATAGAGTGGCCAGACGGAAGTCACTCCTCAGTAAAAGGCACATGACAGCTCACTTGGAGTTTGCCAAAAGGAACCTAAAAAACTCTCAGACCATGAGAAACAAGTCTGGTCTGATGAAACCAAGGTTGAACTCTTTGGCCTGAATGCCAAGCATCACATCAGGAGGAAACCTGGCACATTGACATTTACATTTAAGTCATTTAGCAGACGCTCTTATCCAGAGCGACTTACAAATTGATGCAAACACCTATGACAACCAGTGGAACAGCCACTTGCATCTAACTCTTGTTGGGGGTGAGAAGGATTACTTACCCTTACTTACCCTATCCTAGGTATTCCTTGAAGAGGTGGGGTTTCAGGTGTCTCCGGAAGGTGGTGATTGACTCCGCTGTCCTGGCGTCGTGAGGGAGTTTGTTCCACCATTGGGGGCCAGAGCAGCGAACAGTTTTGACTGGGCTGAGCGGGAACTGTACTTCCTCAGTGGTAGGGAGGCGAGCAGGCCAGAGGTGGATGAACGCAGTGCCCTTGTTTGGGTGTAGGGCCTGATCAGGGCCTGGAGGTACTGAGGTGCCGTTCCCCTCACAGCTCCGTAGGCGAGCACCATGGTCTTGTAGCGGATGCGAGCTTCAACTGGAAGCCAGTGGAGAGAGCGGAGGAGCGGGGTGACGTGAGAGAACTTGGGAAGGTTGAACACCAGACGGGCTGCGGCGTTCTGGATGAGTTGTAGGGGTTTAATGGCACAGGCAGGGAGCCCAGCCAACAGCGAGTTGCAGTAGTCAAGACGGGAGATGACAAGTGCCTGGATTAGGACCTGCGCCGCTTCCTGTGTGAGGCAGGGTCGTACTCTGCGGATGTTGTAGAGCATGAACCTACAGGAACGGGACACCGCCTTGATGTTAGTTGAGAACGTCAGGGTGTTGTCCAGGATCACGCCAAGGTTCTTAGCGCTCTGGGAGGAGGACACAATGGAGTTGTCAACCGTGATGGCGAGATCATGGAACGGGCAGTCCTTCCCCGGGAGGAAGAGGAGCTCCGTCTTGCTGAGGTTCAGCTTGAGGTGGTGATCCGTCATCCACACTGATATGTCTGCCAGACATGCAGAGATGCGATTCGCCACATGGTCATCAGAAGGGGGAAAGGAGAAGATTAATTGTGTGTCGTCTGCATAGCAATGATAGGAGAGACCATGTGAGGTTATGACAGAGCCAAGTGACTTGGTGTATAGCGAGAATAAGAGAGGGCCTAGAACAGAGCCCTGGGGACACCAGTGGTGAGAGCGCGTGGTGAGGAGACAGATTCTCGCCACGCCACCTGGTAGGAGCGACCTGTCAGGTAGGACGCAATCAAGCGTGGGCCGCGCCGGGAGATGCCCAACTCGGAGAGGGTGGAGAGGAGGATCTGATGGTTCACAGTATCGAAGGCAGCCGATAGGTCTAGAAGGATGAGAGCAGAGGAGAGAGAGTTAGCTTTAGCAGTGCGGAGCGCCTCCGTGATACAGAGAAGAGCAGTCTCAGTTGAATGACTAGTCTTGAAACCTGACTGATTTGGATCAAGAAGGTCATTCTGAGAGAGATGGCGGTAGAGCTGGCCAAGGACGGCACGCTCAAGAGTTTTGGAGAGAAAAGAGAGAAGGGATACTGGTCTGTAGTTGTTGACATCGGAGGGATCGAGTGTAGGTTTTTTCAGAAGGGGTGCAACTCTCGCTCTCTTGAAGACGGGAGGGACGTAGCCAGCGGTCAGGGATGAGTTGATGAGCGAGGTGAGGTAAGGGAGAAGGTCTCCGGAAATGGTCTGGAGAAGAGAGGAGGGGATAGGGTCAAGCGGGCAGGTTGTTGGGCGGCCGGCCGTCACAAGACGCGAGATTTCATCTGGAGAGAGAGGGAGAAAGAGGTCAGAGCATAGGGTAGGGCAGTGTGAGCAGAACCAGCGGTGTCGTTTGACTTAGCAAACGAGGATCGGATGTCATCGACCTTCTTTTCAAAATGGTTGAAAGTCATCTGCAGAGAGGGTGGAGGGGGAGGATTCAGGAGGGAGGAGAAGGTGGCAAAGAGCTTCCTAGGGTTAGAGGCAGATGCTTGGAATTTAGAATGGTAGAAAGTGGCTTTAGCAGCAGAGACAGAGGAGGAAAATGTAGAGAGGAGGGAGTGAAAGGATGCCAGGTCCGCAGGGAGGCGAGTTTTCCTCCATTTCCGCTTTAATGCCCGGAGCCCTGTTCTGTGAGCTCGCAATGAGTCGTCGAGCCACGGAGCGGGAGGGGAGGACCGAGCCGGCCTGGAGGATAGGGACATAGAGAGTCAAAGGATGCAGTAAGGGAGGAGAGGAGGGTTGAGGAGGCAGAATCAGGAGATAGGTTGGAGAAAGTTTGAGCAGAGGGAAGAGATGATAGGATGGAAGAGGAGAGATTTACATAGTGCGGGGAGAGAGAGCGAAGGTTGGGACGGCGCGATACCATCCTGAGTAGGGGCAGTGTGGGAAGTGTTGGATGAGAGCGAGAGGGAAAAGGATACAAGGTAGTGGTCGGAGACTTGGAGGGGAGTTGCAATGAGGTTAGTGGAAGAACAGCATCTAGTAAAGATGAGGTCAAGCGTATTGCCTGCCTTGTGAGTAGGGGGAAGGTGAGAGGGTGAGGTCAAAAGAGGAGAGGAGTGGAAAGAAGGAGGCAGAGAGGAATGAGTCAAAGGTAGACGTGGGGAGGTTAAAGTCGCCCAGAACTGTGAGAGGTGAGCCGTCCTCAGGAAAGGAGCTTATCAAGGCATCAAGCTCATTGATGAACTCTCCGAGGGAACCTGGAGGGCGATAAATGATAAGGATGTTAAGCTTGAAAGGGCTGGTAACTGTGACAGCATGGAATTCAAAGGAGGCAATAGACAGATGGGTAAGGGGAGAAAGAGAGAAAGACCACTTGGGAGAGATGAGGATCCCGGTGCCACCACCCCGCTGACCAGAAGCTCTCGGGGTGTGCGAGAACACGTGGGCGGACGAGGAGAGAGCAGTAGGAGTAGCAGTGTTATCTGTGGTGATCCATGTTTCCGTCAGTGCCAAGAAGTCAAGGGACTGGAGGGAGGCATAGGCTGAGATGAACTCTGCCTTGTTGGCCGCAGATCGGCCAACAAGGCAGATCTGGCACCATCCCTACGGTGAAGCATGGTGGTGGCATCATCATGCTGTGGGGATGTTTTTCAGTGGCAGGGACTGGGAGACTAGTCAGGATCGAGGTGAAGATGAACGGAGCAAAGTACAGAGAGGTCCTTGATGAAAACCTGCTCCAGAGAGCTCAGGATCTCAGACTGTGGCGAAGGTTCACCTTCCAACAGGACAACGACCCTAAGCACACAGTCAAGACAATGCAGGAGTCGCTTCGGGACAAGTATCTGAATGTCCTTGAGTGGCCCAGACAGAGCCCGGACTTTAACCGGATCTAACATTTCTGGAGAGACCTAAAAATAGCTGTGCAGCGACGCTCCCTATTCAACCTGACAGAGCTTGAGATGATCTGCGAAGAATGGGAGGATCAGAGAAGAATGGGAAAAACTCCCTAAATACAGGTGTTCCAAGCTTGTAGTGTCATACCAAAGAAGACTCGAGGCTGTAATCGCTGCTAAAGGTGCTTCAACAAAGTACTGAGTAAAGGGTCTGAATACTTATGTAAATGTGATAATTACGTTTTTAAAATGGAACATTTCTAAAAACCTGTTTTTGCCTTGTGATTATGGGGTATTGTGTGTAGATTGATTTTAGAATAAGGCCGTAATGTAACAAAATGTGGAAAAAGTCAAGGAGTCTGAACGCACTGTATGTAAATGGCAAAATTTACAAAATGTAAAAACCTTTCACATTATAAATATAGACATAGAGGACAGAGAAAAGCCGACCCCCAATATAATTTGGGATGCTTTTAAGACGTACATTAGGTGAATGATAAACTCATACTTGGCAAAAGTTTAATCTGAGTTAGAAATAAAAATGAAAGAAAACAAACAAAAAATAAATCAGTATTTTAGAAAAATACCATAAAACTCATTACAAGGAAAGAACTACATCTAAGATACAATCTTTTACTTTGGACGAGAGCCAACTACTAAAGGTTAAACTCAAGTAAAGCATACTACTTAATGGCAAATAAACATGGTAAACATCTCGAGGCTCTCACAAAAATAACAATGCGATTAATGACCATTTTAAAAGTTTCTGTGAAAATCAATATGAATTCGAATGAACCTGTTGAGTGTAGGGGGCAGTATTTTGATGTTTGGATGAAAAACGTATCCAAATGAAACTGCCAATTTCTCAGGCCCAGAATCTAGAATATGCATATAATTGTCAGATTAGGATAGAAAACACTCTAAAGTTTCCAAATCTGTCCAAATATTGTCTGTGAGTATAACAGAACTGATATTTGTCACGTTCTGACCTTTTTTTCCTTTGTTTTGTATTTATTTTGTATGGTCAGGGCGTGAGTTGGGGTGGGCAGTCTATGTTTGTTTTTCTATGATTTGGGGATTTGTATTTTTTTTTAGTATGGTTCTCAATCAGAGGCAGGTGTCATTAGTTGTCTCTGATTGAGAATCATACTTAGGTAGCCTGGGTTTCACTGTTTGTTTGTGGGTGTTTGTTTCCGTGTCTGTGTTGTTCACCACACGGTATTGTTTTGGGTTTCGTTCATTCCACGTTTATTGTTTTTTTGTATTCAGTTGTTCATGTGTACTATTTCTTATTAAAAGAACCATGGACACTTACCATGCCGCATATTGGTCCTCCGATCCTTCTCGCCTCTCCTCTTCGGAAGAAGAAGAGGAAATCCCTTACAATATTGCAGGCGAAAACCTGAGGAAAATCCAACCATGAAGTGCCTAAAATAAATTAATCTCCCTGTTCCATTGCATGCCTTTCCTCCATTTAAAGGGATATCAACCAGATTCCTTTCCCTATGGCTTCCACATGGTGTGAACAGTCTTTAGACATAGTTTCAGGCTTTCATTCTGAAAAATGAGCGAGAACGATCACATCGCGTCAGTGGATGGCTGGGTGCCAGCAGAGTTTTGCATGCGCAACAGCTTGGAGCAGACTATTTCTGGTGCACTCACATCCGTAGCCATGAAGTGCTTTGAAATGCTGGTCATGACTCACATCAACACCATCATCCCAGAAACCCTAGACCCACTCCAATTTGCATACCGCCCCAACAGATCCACAGATATTGCGGTCTCTATTGCACTCCACACTGCCCTTTTCCACCTGGACAGAAGGAACACCTATGTGAGAATGCTATTCATTGACTACAGCTCAGAGTTCAACACCATAGTGCCCTCAACGCTCATCAATAAGATAAGGACCCTGGGACTAAACACCCTACTCTGCAACTGGATCCTGGACTTCCTCACAGGCCGCCCCCAGGTGATAAGGGTAGGTAACACCATATCCGCCACGCTGATCCTTAACACAGGGGCCCCTCAGGGGTGTGTGCTCAGCCCCCCGTTCTCCCTGTTCAGTCATGACTTCACGGCCAGGCACGATACCATCATTAAATTTGCCGATGACACAACAGTGGTAGGTCTGATCACCGACAACAACGAGACAGCCTATAGGGAGGAGGTCAGAGACCTGGCCGTGTGGTGCCAGGACAACAACCTCTCTCTCAACGTGACCAAGACAAAGGAGATGATTGTGGCCGACAGGAAAAAGAGGACCGAACACACCCCCATTCTCATCGATGGGGCTGTAGTGGAGGAGGTTGAGAGCTTCAAGTTTCTTGGTGTCCACATCACCAACAAACTAACATGGTCCATCCACACCGTGACAGTTGTGAAGCAGACACGACAAAACCTATTCCCTCTCAGGAGACTGAAAAGATTTGCCATGGGTCCTCAGATCCTTAAAAGGTTCTACAGCTGCACCATCGAGAGCATCATTGCCTGGTCTGGCAACTGCTCGGCCTCCGACCGCAAGGCACTACAGAGGGTAGTGCGAACCAAGCTTTTCTGCCATCCAGAACCTCTATTCCAGGCGATGTCAGAGGAAGACCCTGAAAATTGTCAAAGACTCCAGCCACCCTAGTCATTAAGTGTTCTCTCTGCTACCACATGGCAAGCCTAGTGGTTAGAGCGTTGGGTCATTAACCGAAAGGTTGCTGGATCAAATCTTCGAGCTGACAAGGTAAAAATCCGCCGTTCTGCCCACTGTTCCCCGGTAGGCCGTCATTGTAAATAAGAATTTGTTCTTAACTGGCTTGCCTAGTTAAATTACTTTTTTTTTTAAACAATATGAAATCAAATTAAATGTATTCTACAAGAACCAATATCACTCCCTAGAAACACTCCTGAACAATCCTTGTATAGCTTTTCATAATTCACTGATAAATTGGCCCACATCGAAAAGTAAAGGCATAGAAACCATATATTACTTGGTAATAGGAAATGCATGTATTTCCATGACGGAATTACAAAGCAACTTAATGCAACTTAAAAGTTTAATATCAAGACATTTTTATTTGAAATATTTTGGACATTAGAGCAATCTTGAGGGAATCCTATTTGAGTCAGAAAAGGATATTCATATAATGGTAAGATATACAAAACCTTGCAGAGAGTCTGTCCAACTGAAAAATATATATAAACTATTGGAACCAAGAGCTAATAATAACTGATATTGGCACAAGATGGAGGTAATGTTGGAACATAACTAGTTAACAAAAATGCACGCTTAATCCAGTATAAATGAATGTATCGAATGTATTACACAGGAGACAAAATTCACAAATTCTACAGCGCAATGACAGTCGTGTCTTAAGTGTAAAACTAACAATGACTCAATAACCTATGCCTTCTGGGAATGCTATGAAGTCCAAGTTATGTGTTGATTTAGAAAGTTGGCTGTCAGAAGTATTACAATATAAATGTACTCTTAATCCATCTGTCTGCATATTTCAATCCTCCATCATTAACACAATGGAAAGGTTAAATGCTTTATTGTCTAAATGTTGAAAGGGTGTGGGCGATGGAGCGAAACAAAATGGTGCTGTTTGAGGCCATATGGTGTAGAGTGATGCTGGCGCTGGATATTGGGGTGTGAGCAGGTGGGTCTGGGCAGGGGTGATGTTGTTGGTGTCCGTCTGTATGTTGTCATGTGTATGTTTTGTATAGAAATGTATTAAAATAGAGAAAAAAACAATGTAGCACACCTGATTTGTCACAGCACTGTTGGGGAATGGATGAAGATGATATGGAGAAATCTGGCACGCACATTACATCTGCACTCTATGTTTTACTGATAACTGCGTTACAGCCAGTAACCATAAACTCATGTCAAATTCCCCCATGTTTTTGGCCCTTGAATTTAGGTTATATTTTATTATTAGTCCTCAGGGATAGACATGAGATCAATCAGATCTCATAAATACACATTCACTCACTGACCTGTAAGGACTGTTCTCCTTCCCTCTTAGCAGGGCCATTAATAACACTTTCTAAAAGCAATAGATCATTGATGTCACATGATCAAGATGATTGAGGGGAGGAAGTGGTATGGTGTAACCTGGAACAAGGATTAGCCAGACACAATGAGAAGGAATCCACCATGTACCCACAATCCCTTTGAGTCCAAAAACCACTTCCCTCTCCTAGTGGGTGGAGCCTTGCTGTGGGTTCAAATTCCATAGGTTCGACATAGTGCAGAATGTTTCTGGAAATATTTGGACTTCTTTCCAGACCTTTGCTATTTTTGTGATTTTTTTTTTTAATGACTTGCTAAAAGAGAGGGCATTAAATGTATTTGTGCAGGGCCTGAGCTGAAAGTATGTTACACATGTTTCATCTCAGCACCAAAAGACCACAACTTGTCACGCCTTCCAATTGGGGTATTGAAATGTGTCTTTCTTTATTTGTCCGTGAAAGGTTTGAAATGGATCTAAACTCTGAGCTTAATTTTAATGTGATGATGGAGCAGAAGTAACGTTTACAGTGAGTTTACTTGGCTGTGTTTCGCCTAACCGTCAGATTGCCAGTGCTGCACTAAAAACACTCATTAGGTAAAACGTACGTACATGAAAAATATTATTGACAGCATAGATTTATTAAGCAGATTTATTTATTTGTAGATTTATTTATGAATGGACAATGACATATTTTTTTTATAGAATGAAGCATGGTTATTTAAGAGAGAGATTTAAGAGAGAGATTTGATTGGATTGAAAGCTAGTAAAAAGTCTAAAAGCTACCTGTGTTTGCTCATCTACGGCAGGTAGCTTAGCAGATAAGAGTGTTGGGCCAGTAACCCGAAAAGTCACTGTTTCGAATCCCTGAGCCGGCATGGTGGAAAAATGTTCCGTTCTGCCCTCGAGCAAGGCAGTTAACCCCCAACGACAACTGCTCCTCAGGCGCCGTGGATGTTGATTAAGGCAGCCTGCACCTCTCTGATACAGAGGGGTTGGGTTAAAATGCGGAAGACACATTTCGGTTGAATGTATTAGGTTCTGCAACTGACTAGGTATGCCCTTTCCCTTACTTACGTAAATAAGACAGGCTATCAACTCAGTCAATTTGATTAGGTCTATTTGCTACCAGCCAACCATTATGTCAATGCTAAAAGTTCCTTTGCAACACACTAAGGCCTTGTTGATGCATATTATTGTATGAAGACATATGTACCTTCTGTCATAACACAACACCAGTCTGAACCCCAAAATAACAACTATTAATATTCATGTCACCACTGTCTAGACAGTCAGGAAGAGGCAGGTCAGAAAGGCACTGGTGGAATACGGTCTGATGCACTGGGTCTTACATGAAACAAATATAAACACATGGTAATATGCAGTATTACTGTTCATTTAACAAAGTTACCGTAATCTTTGGTAATTTTGGTAATTTATACTGTAATAACTTTAAATTGTTTTATTCATATACCGTATTAAATATCTGTGTCCATAGTGTCCATGAGTTGTTAGTGGATAGACCATATGGTTCAAGAGGAAATAGCCTAATTCATGGAAAGAGCATCTAATCAACAATGGCATTATTTTCAGTTAACTCTGCTGCTCTGCCAACTATTTACTATTTTCACAACTGCCAGCAGTTTGGCAGGTGTGAAATCCTTAACTAGCATAAATGAGGGTTATCCCTCATATATTTATTATCCACATATTTAATCACACGGAAAACGTAGTAAATAAACCAAGCCGTACACATGCCTGATCCCTGGAGGGAAATATATCATGGAAAACTTCGTGTTCATATTAATCTCCACAAGAACAGTGTAAAACAACTCCTTAATTCACAGGAAAGTTCATTATCTTATGCAACATTTGAAACTGAAATGGTATCCATTTGCATTTGTGATGTTATATATGGCCTTCCAGAACAGAGGACTGAGCGATATGAAACAATAGTACTGTATAATGAAAGAGATCAAATGAACCAATGCTACACCATATGATCAATACTATATGAATATGTACAGGAAACTTAACTGCTCAGCTATCATGTAAGAACTAATCTTATGAAGTAACATTGAACATTGTCAAATTAGTCAAAGAATAGTAAGTATACTTACATGATACATACATTTACTTCTGTTACATACATCCTGGACAAGCCCCATCCTGGACAAGCCCCATCCCGGACAAGCCCCATCCTGGACAAGCCCCATCCCGGACTAGCCCCCAAATAAGAGCACAGTGTGTTTACAGAGACCCTTATGAGTTCACGTTAGATTGCATCTAATTACATTTTATATCAACAATAATACTGATAAAAACCACTGACGCCACAGTATTTCTATCACGATTTCAACCAAGTAAAAAAAAAAAGAACTGCGCTGCCCTTTTCAAATTGCAGACACCTTCACATGCCTCTCAAAATGAGCCATTCAGCAAAATGCATGGGAAACAGTGAGCGCCCACAGAATTGCATGTTATTACTGTATGCATTGTGTTTATATTCACCAACTGTTTCTGACATCATTTAAAGAGTTTCCAGATTCAGTGTAAAGGGATATAGTATCCCGGCTGTTGGAAGTTGTTAGACTGAGCAATAATGTTTAGAGACAAATGAACTGGATGGCATTACCTCTTGACATGTCCAAATAAATTAGGTGTTGAGTTCTTGCTCCCCTCTGTCTAAGCACTCTTGACTCTTCTCATACACTCTGGCACTTTCTCCCGGTGCGGCTATAAATTAGGACCCAGCCCAGATGTATTTAGGCCCTGTCAAACTGTAATCGTCCTTCATCAGCTAGACTAACTTCTCTCTAAACCAAGTGTGCTCAGGACACATGTCGATGAATAGATAGGTACTATTAACAGGAGGGGGTACTAGATTTATTGTTTTCACAGTAAACAGAGTGCACAAATATTGTGTTTAGGCTGGGTACATGGCAGCGATATTTGTCAGAGGACTACCCAGGGAAAAGGAGTAAGTACCATATTCCCCATACCAACCCAATTCTTCCAGTTCTATATGAAGTCTAGGGACAAATGGTTGTTTCTGGACAAATGCACCACATCCAAATATAAACTTCCCATACAGCTCCTTCAGCTCCTTCAGCTCCTTCAGTTCATTCAGCTCCTTCAGCTCCTTCAGCTCCTCCACCTCCTTCAGCTCACTCAGCTTCTTCAGCTCCTTCACCTCCTTCAGCTCACTCAGCTTCTTCAGCTCCATCACCTCCTTCAGCTCATTCCGCTCCTTCAGCGAGTCCTGCAGAGTCGTTGACACAGTTGTTGAGTCGAGTCCTTGGAGAACAGTCATTAGTTCCTCTGAGGTTCCTCATCAGCATCATATTGCACTAGGCATGCCGGGTAATGCCTGCTGAATGCTTCCATTCATCCTGAAATGTAATCCTTGGATATAGGTGAGTCCTTCTGTTTCATACCACTTATTAACGTCAGAGTAAATCAAACCAATTGGGGTGTCATGAACATCGCTTCCCTGTCTGGAGAACTGAGGCTGTGAAACGCAACAGATATAATACTGCACTGTAAGTACGGCCTCTAGCGCTGTACAGTAACCCACAAGGACTGACACTAGTTTCCCTATACATGAGTTCTAGTGGAACCAGGTTGTTAAATATGGTTTTGGGTATGCAGTACCTGGAGTGAGGGCAGCCGTGTGTACTGATTTGGTTCCTGAGGTTACTCTGCTGCTTACCTTTTCACTGTGATGCGATTGTCAACACTCTCTGTCAGTGTCAAACCGTTTTATTCACGATGTGCTAACACTACCAGTAACAGCTTTCTTGATGCAGCTTATAGCGCCGCCATACGAACAAAATCAAATTGGTATTGGCCTGCCACCTCGACGCAAACCTTGATAAATCTTATTCGGTCAACTGGGACCAATGTCTGTGGTTCTCATGAGTAACTGCATTTGGTTGTGCCTGACATGCACTTGGTGTCCTACTGTGCCCATATGGTACTGTTCTTCTCCACTGGGACAAACTCTAGCTTGCAGTAAACTGAAACCGTTCTTCTTGGCCTCATCAGTCAAGTGTCTTGTTGTGACCTGGACATTCTATACGTTCTCTGAGTTCAGCACAAAGGGCAAGCCGTGCGAGGAGGGAAACTCAGTTGTACCACTTCTGTTCGGGCCGTGTTTATGACCAGTGCTGACACCTGCGTCTGTGATGGAGATGGATCAGCCAACACCTGTAACTGTATTACTAATGATGTGGCTAACACTGGGGAAGCATAGAAGCATCAATCACATCAAGTCTTGCTGTAAATTGAATTGATTATCTGCTATTGCAGTAATCCTTCACACATGTTGGCTTGGTGTCGTACAGTGGCGAAGAATAACGGGAATGACTTGAGCCGCCAGGAACACTGGTGGTAGCTACTGTGACCTAATGCTCTTAACTTTTGGAGGACCCCTCAGCCTCCCTCTCTTGGCCAGTTCATAAATCACCTTGTGAGGCATGCCAAGAGGTAGGAAACAGCTGGTTTTCCAGACAGTCCATGCTTTATCCTCCACTTTAAAAAGCGAGTGCAGAAGAGATGCTGAAAGTTAGCAGCTAATGATATGAAACTTCTATGCTCCATTCACTACTGTTAAAGGTAATCTTACAACAAGTTTTACTTATGAAAACCCAAGTGTTGTTCATGTACAGTTTAAATCCTAGTCACACCAGTATGATAAACATGGCGGATTAAGTGTGTGGTAACACTACTTGAAGCAGCATGACACTACACCGTCACAATGCTGTCATAACTATGACTTAACCAGCATGACACTACACCGTCACAATGCTGTCATAACTATGACTTAACCAGCATGACACTACACCGTCACAATGCTGTCATAACTATGACTTAACCAGCATGACACTACACCGTCACAATGCTGTCATAACTATGACTTAACCAGCATGACACTACACCGTCACAATGCTGTCATAACTATGACTTAACCAGCATGACACTACACCGTCACAATGCTGTCATAACTATGACATAACCAGCATGACACTACACCGTCACAATGCTGTCATAACTATGACTTAACCAGCATGACACTACACCGTCACAATGCTGTCATAACTATGACTTAACCAGCATGACACTACACCGTCACAATGTTGTCATAACTATGACTTAACCAGCATGACACTACACTGTCACAATGCTGTCATAACTATGACTTAACCAGCATGACACTACACCGTCACAATGCTGTCATAACTATGACTTAACCAGCATGACACTACACCGTCACAATGTTGTCATAACTATGACTTAACCAGCATGACACTACACCGTCACAATGTTGTCATAACTTTGACTTAACCAGCATGACACTACACCGTCACAATGTTGTCATAACTATGACTTAACCAGCATGACACTACACCGTCACAATGTTGTCATAACTATGACTTAACCAGCATGACACTACACCGTCACAATGCTGTCATAACTATGACTTAACCAGCATGACACTACACCGTCACAATGCTGTCATAACTATGACTTAACCAGCATGACACTACACCGTCACAATGCTGTCATAACTATGACTTAACCAGCATGACACTACACCGTCACAATGCTGTCATAACTATGACTTAACCAGCATGACACTACACCGTCACAATGCTGTCATAACTATGACTTAACCAGCATGACACTACACCGTCACAATGCTGTCATAACTATGACTGAACCAGCATGACACTACACCGTCACACTGCTGTCATAACTATGATTTAACCAGCATGACACTACACCGTCACAATGCTGTCATAACTATGACTTAACCAGCATGACACTACACCGTCACAATGCTGTCATAACTATGACATAACGAGCATGACACTACATCGTCACAATTTTGTCAAAACCATGACTTAGCCTGACAGGATGTTTGTCATGACAGCCATTGTCAAGTCACTTCTGACATACTGTACTATGTGGCATTCGAGGTGTTACTATCGTTGACATTGTTATTGATACAGACACAAAACCAGCCCTTAAAATACAACATAAACCTAACCCGCTGTGTCGTTCCAATTATCTGCAATTGATTGAATTGGACACCTCCATCCTACTTATTCACTTTATCAATTTGTGATCTTATTCCACAGGGAAAATGCTAGTGTTATTTTGCATTTTCATGCTGCTCACCACATTGAATGTAAAAAAAAATGTGTTTACTGTTGAAGTCTCCTCTTCAGCTGCTGCTTCGGGGCACTTTAACCCCAGTTGCTATATGGAAATTCTGCCAAACAAACACAAATCTCTGGCTCTGGATGTCAGACTGGGTGACTACTGTTGCACATTTACACTCTACGAGAGAACATTAAACACACTGGATGGAAATATGATAGAGCACTGAATGTTCACTTCACGGTGGTTTGTCGTCACCTCCCAACATCCTGCTCGCTATAAAGGGTTTTATTTACATGCCCGTGTCATAAAAGTCAAATCATATAGGAAGGGAATCTTACAGCAAGAACGTCTATTACCATTTCAACTAAATACTGTAATGTTCATGTTTATGGCTTTGCGATGGGTGAAAACGACTTTATAATGTGTTTTGTGCTGTTCTGCTGATTAGGCTTCATGAGAATATCTGTGTGGGAAGCCTCAGGAGCCAACGGCACCAAGCGTTCTGAGGGTCTGGCAGCAGTCCTAATGCGAGATGACATTGTATGAGTTTCCAGTGATCCCTTTGCGTACATTTGACTGTTCATTTGAATGAGCAATGCCACCAGAGCCATTGCATTTGTGTTTAATGGTTTTGGCAGTTTATAATATGGTAAACAAGACTCACAGCCCGTTTTAGATTAAAAAAACAATACATGTATTTTATTACGCCCACATGTCTGCTGGGGGGACTTTGTGGGCTAATGGCTGTATGAGCAATCAGCTCAACATTTGCACAGTCACCATTCCCCTAAAAACATTTTCATTAAGTCAAAATTGTCAGGACCACATTGCTACATCCTGATGCCGGTTTGTGCACAATGTTGGAACAACATGGAGATCAAATCCAGATGTTTTCCTCTGAATAGTCATGTTTTAAAGCAGCCCATACGCTGGTCAAGCAGCATAGTTGAACTTGGCTGTGTTTTAGGAGGGTTTTCCTCTACGGCAGCTCCCTAGAGGCGCAGCGGTCTGAGGCACTGCATCTCAGTGCTAGAGACCCTGGTTCGATTCCAGGCTGTATCTGTCACGCCCTGGTCAAAGTATTTTGTGTTTATCTTCATTTATTTGGTCAGGCCAGGGTGTGACATGGGTTTTTGTATGTGGTGTGTATGTATTGGGATTGTCGCTTAGTGGGGTGTTCTAGTTAAGTCTATGGCTGTCTGAAGTGGTTCTCAATCAGAGGCAGGTGTTTATCGTTGTCTCTGATTGGGAACCATATTTAGGCAGCCATATTCTTTGTGTGTTTCGTGGGTGATTGTCCTTAGTGTCCTTGTTCCTGTCTCTGTGTTAGTTTACACTAGTATAGGCTGTTTCGGTTTTCGTTACGTTCTTTGTTTTGTAGTGTTTGTTATTGATTTGTGTGTTACGTTAGTTTAATAAATATGGATCGCAATCTACACGCTGCATTTTGGTCCGACTCTCCTTCACCACAAGAGAACCGTTACAGTATCACAACCAGCCATGATTGGCAGTCCCATAGGGCGGCGCACAATTGGCCCAGGGTCGTCCGGGTTTGGCCGGGGTAGGCCGTCATTGTAAATAAGAATTTGTTCTGAACTGACTTTAAATAGTTTAAATAGAGGTCAGCAGCTATGCTAAGACTGTTAGATAAAGATGAAGTTGAGCATACTACTGACAAAAGAGAGTTCACCTGCCAAAATAACAACCATTACCTCAAATTGTACCCTTTAGCAGATCTCTGAGCCTGTGACCTTGTGAACTCTTGTCCTGTGGCTGAGCATAAGCAGTGAAATGATCCATTCCTTTTCTCTAGACTGAGGAAGAACTTGGATGGGGCAGAGATCTGAGAAACATTCCTGAAATCTGGACCTCACAAGCCAATAAACCCGTTTTCCTTTGGATATACATACCAGAGTTACACAATATCTTTAAGTCACTGCTAATGTCCCTGTTGACATTCTAAAGTGTCCTATTGACAACGTGGCAGGACCACATTCCAACACTGCCGGAGGAACTTACATGTAACCCGGCACTGACCCTAAGCATTTTTTTTATTTTTTATTTTTTTTTACCTTTATTTAACCAGGCAAGTCAGTTAAGAACACATTCTTATTTTCAATGACGGCCTGGGAACAGTGGGTTAACTGCCTGTTCAGGGGCAGAACAACAGATTTGTACCTTGTCAGCTCGGGGGTTTGAACTCACAACCTTCCGGTTACGCTCTAACCACTAGGCTACGCTGCCGCATACAGCATTAACAACACGTGTCGTCTGGAGAGAATGGCAGTCCCTCTAAATTATGCAAATGAGAGCAGGTAGGCATTGAAAATGACTCCCAGACATTTTTTTCCCTTCGCTGTTAGCCTGAGCGGGATTTACTGGGAGATTACGGGCCTCCCCTTTGACCCCGGAGCTTTGCTCAGCAAGAGTTTACTTTAAAAAAAATAATTTTTTATAGACTTGCTGAGAGCTCCTCCTCCAAACTGCACCCAGAACAATGTCTCATTCTCCTGTACCAGTGCCCCATTACGGGGCCTGTGGCTTGGCAGTGGGGAGGGCCTCCGATTTCAACCACATGTACTGCACTCAAATCAAAAGAGTCAGCCCTGGCAGCACGGTCGCGCAGCTCTCAGGGACAGAGAGAAAAGCAGAGAGAGAGAGAGACAGAAAGAGAGAGAGAGATACAGGGGGAGTGTGTGGTCCGATGTGCAGACAACTAAGGCCAGAGCTGGAGTCAGAAGCAGGACCCAGCGGGGCCTTAGTCCCCAGAGAGTAATGCAGACGTAACGAGGGATAACCCCAGGCTGTGCTGGCTGGACTTAGTGAATTCTAATGTCCAAATCTTGAACAGTAATGTTTCAATGGAGGCTAAACATGTCAACAGTGCTCAATCATAGGTTTTTTTTTTTTTCTTGAATCCCTTCAATTAAAGTTCAAAACATGTGAGTGCAGTCATCCGGTCTCATCACCAACGCCAGGGTTGACAAAAAATTACGAAGAGGTTAAAACAGTCTGGTTGAGAATGAAAAGCTCACAGTTGCCAGTGTTTCCAAATGATTGCTCAGTTGTCTGGTATGGGAGTGAGTGTCTGCTTGGGCTGAAGCCGATACATCTGTGCCTCGGGAAGTTCACTGTCAGATGCAATTTGAATGTCAAAGATTCTCGTGATATTAATGTGACAACCCAAACTTGGATGCATTCACCTTCTCCCCGACAGTGTTAAAAACATTGAAAACACATTTGGGTGTACTTTTTGAGTGGCAGATTCATTGCAAATATGGATTCAAAATGTGTTGCACGGATGGCTTATTTGGGTTCTACGATTAGTTATCACTCTTTACCTTTGTGACCATCACTCTCCGTGGCGGCGTTGCTCTCACTTACAGTATATTCCCTGTTAGTAAAAATGACGAATGCATGTCATAAATCTCTATTTAGACAGTCCACGTGAAGAACATTGACAGATAGATACGTAAACATCCACCGTCTTCCATTACTTTTCCCCAAGCAAAAACCATAAATAATGGAATCACAACATACTTCAAATTTAAGAAGGCCAAATAAGTGAAACATTCAATCTTGCTATTTTGTCGTCAAGGGTTCCCTCTCTGACTAGAGAAAAACAAGGATAGTGTGGTGGGAAGCTAAGTGCACTCTGGGACAGTGGAGGTCTGTGTTTACTGTGTGACTTGACATTAGGACTTGACTGCGTTCCTCCCATGCTGATAGTTAAACTTGAGGACAGCGCCGTGAGGCATTGCAGACTGCCGCGTGAGGTTAACCACAGGCCTGCGAGAGACGATGCAACCCAACACTCCCCCAGATGGTCCTGGGCCTCAGTGGGCGCTGGTTTCAATTTGACTTCATTTACTCTCTCTTTAGGTCTTCGGCATAATCACAAGTTTTTATTTGGGCTCCTCTCGCCAAAACCAGGAAATAAGGAGGTTGGCGTTTCCTACTTTCTCAATCAACCTCAATTCAGTGGAATTGATGGAAGAGGGGAAGAGGGGGTTAGATTCTGCGGCGTTCAAACACATAATTAGTCAGTGATATGGTGATAGGGAGGTGCATTGAAAGATGTGCATGGGAAGCATCCTGTGTGTGTGTTTTACCCGGAGAAATGTTACCATGTGTGTCACCAGCATATCCCACAGAGGCCTCACGCTTTTGATGTAGAACTATGCTAATTTGAAGCTAATGCGTTAGAATTACAGATTGCATATGGAGTTCACTTCCCTTCCATTTATTTTGTGCGTAAATCTGGTCAAAGCTCAATCCAAGTCCCACCGAGAAAATAAACAGAAATAATCACTTGGACATCTGCATTCGTCATGAACGAAATGCAGTCTGCGGACGAGCCCTTGGCTCAACGACAGAAGGGGCTCTATCTGTTAATTGATGATGCACATATCTTGTATTATGACTGCACAAATGAATGTATGGATGCGATGAGACAGCTTCACCTACTCATGACAGTGTAATCATTTAGTCGATTCGTTTGTTCTGTCCCATGGAACACATACCGTATCTCATGAGACCTGGTTGGTTCTGTCATTTGTGACTTTACTGTGAGGGTGTCATGTCATGCTACTCCTATGGATCTGTGTTATCAAAGTATGCTATATGATAACTGACAAGTTATGAACAGTGTTCAAACAGTAGTTATGCTTTGAAATGGTCAAAATGTCCTTTCAGTCGTGGCTGAAATATGAAGTGCCATACTATAGCCCTGTGTAAACGTAGGGCTGCGTTCTAGAGAGGAAACAGAGGAGTATTTATTCACCTTACAAATGAATCGACAGAATCCACCAAAAAGGATTTGTTTTGTGAATGCTTTGGATACACTCATGCAATGGAACTTAATCTTCCTCAACTTCTTGTCAGCTGCAATTGTGTCCACTTTAGTTTCTTATTACAATTGGCAGTTAGGAACTCTTCTCTTTGTGTGGATGACAGAGCGACTTTCATCTTGCTGTGTTTCTTCTGTTGTAAAATGTTATGTCTGAAGCAAGTGGCTGGGGACGGTCCCCCCAGACGTTGTAAGGGGATTCGCCTGGCAAATCTCCCCCTTTACTCCCTGAATTTTCCATATTTTTCTAAGCAAGCATATAATTTAAGACTGTAAAATTGGCTTCAGTTAACATGTTTGGTTGGATTCCAAGTCCACTACCGAGGGGTAGCAGGCTTGACAGACATTGACCACACCTGCACTGCTCATACCGTTCTTCATAATTTAGTATTCTACGGATGTTTCACATGAACATAGATTAATAAAACTAGTTTAATGCCTACGTTTCAATACTGTACTAAAAAAGTGCAGATAACAGTGGTGCTCTGTCTCAACGTGTGCGCAAGTAAACATTTATTTGCCATGGTTACCCGTTGTAGCCCATACTGTGACCTTTTACTCTAGCCTGTGTGAAGAGTTACATAATGTGCAACTGTTGGATGGAACTCTGCTGACAGAGCAAACTAGATGTCTATTTCAGAGTAGAGCAATATTTGCCTTGTTTTGACCCCCCTACTGATTTTACTATCAGAATGTCACTGTCTACATTTGCCAGGAGCTAACAGCAAGTCAACACAGCTTGAGTCATTTTTTAAAAAGTCTATCCTCAACAAAAAAAAAATACATTGTTACCAAGAATGTTACGTTGTGCTAAATTGGGGTTTCTTTCCAGAGCATTTTCCCATGTGCTGTCATTGCCACTATGTAAGACTGCTAAACTTAGCCAACATCGTTAAAGTAATAATAATTACTGTTCTGGCTAGGCCTCTTGTCGTCTATTCTGTTGCAAAGATAACTTTGCATGAGGCAGGTGGAGCAGACAAAAGCACCAGTCAAACCCTGAGGTGCTGGATTGTCTCTGGTTTTTAACTCCACCTGAGTGAGTCCATAATAAGGTAATTGAATTCACTACATTTTTAGTGATTGGAATGAAAGCAATAGAAACACCGTACACTGGAAGGCATGTACACTTACAATAACACACTCAAGAACACACTCACACATGCACACACCTGAACACAGCATAGTGTATCTAGCCCCTGTTCTCTCCCCTAAATTTAGCCCACGGGGGGGTTAGACAAACTCACCGCACATGGCCATGTGTTGAATGAAAAGGACAAACTTTGATGTCTCCAGTTTCACATTCCATCCCCCAAAAATGTCCTGTCCTTGAGTCAACAATGGAATTACCACATGAACAAACAAGTGTAATGAAAAATACATTTCCACACCTCTATAAACACAACGTGCCTAGGACAGAGATTATTTTATTTTTTATAATGAATCAAGGACTCCCAAAGTATTTATATAATTAGACACTGGCTAATCATGTATCGTGTTACTGCTATTGATCCAAACAAATAGTACATACACATTTCCAACACCACAGTGCTGGGAAGGTTTCAATTTAGGAGCATTTACTCCATTTTTTTCTTTATTTACTCCAGTTATTTTATCCCCCAGAAATGATGATTAGTGATGGTTTTTGGCAAGACGCAAGACCCACAGAACATTTTGTGGTTCTCTTTCATCACATCTTATGCTTATTCAAACACTAAGGATTTGAAGTTAAATTGTCCACATAGCCAATAGCTCTGGCAAAACATTTTGACTATACTTACTTCTATCTTCTTGGCCCAATCTAAATACATGTGTGTGAAACGAGACTTTCCAACGACAGCTATGGCTTGCCATCTCTTCTGAACATGTAGGAGAATTTGGGATAATGCTTTGAAAAAATGTGTATTACTGTAATCTGAAACAAACTAAAAACGTACATGTTCCGTCGCCCTCTAATCACCTACAACTAAATTTGAGGGATTTAGATTTATATCACACTCAATTCCATGACGTTTGATCAATAATAACGAGGCTAATAATTAGGCAATGAGATCCATGCCAGTTAAGGGAAGTTATAGCCCAATTAACTTATTAATTAAAGGACTCCATCAGGGGCCACCGACACATCATTTGCAGGAACAAGGCATTTAATAGTTTTATTTCCAATCAAGTGCGGCTTATTAGGACGTTGGAAAGACCCTGATGTTGGCATACCCATCGCAACATTAAACAGTGAACTTGCTGATTATTATGAACCCTCTTATCGTCCATTATGACAGAGAATACAGATGTATTCCATGCTAATCATTGAGGTTATGTTCTCCCAACCCGTTCTCCCCAATTTCCCCCCATTTTTGTTTTTTAATCTCACAATTTTTTCTGTTGGAAGTTTGGAGTGGGTTTGTTTGGTGTAATAACTACTGTTTGCAATAAGGACCAGCTTGCCTGTTATTCCAGATGTGAGTTAATCTCATCAATAAACTGAAATATAACTGCTGAGAAGGTGCTATACCGAATTAAAATATGAAAAACAACACTCCGTCATTTCCAGGTTGACATGAAGACATTTGTTGAAGCACTTTCTACTTCAGGAAGCTAGCATTTCTCTGGGTACCTGCTACATTTCTTCTTCTCCATCAATGATTTCTCTGGATTTGTGAGGTTCTGTATGTGCAAGCAAAGCATGTTCCCGAAAACCCTATTTTAGGATTCACGATTATGATTTATGATTTGACCCAATATTGATTCGCAGGCTTTTTTCGCCATTATATGCAGTTTTACAAATGGCAGACTATAATCTTTAAAAGTTATTGGTGGTGTAATACGATATCGTAACAAATGGATTTCTCTTATAAACTTAGGCAACTTCTTCTTTCTATGTATGGATCATGATGGATAGCCATAGCCTGTAGTTTCGAGGTGGGTGCTGGAAAGTCACCCTCTAAATCATAAGATTTTGGTGACTGAATTACATTGATTTAGTATGGCTCAGTTGCTACAAAAACAATGTAAGTGCTATAATGTGTATTTCTCTTGATGAAATATTAGTCCACTCCAGGAGTTCTTTATTGGCTATGAATCCCCTCAATGCAGACGTTTGTTTGACTTGGATTACATTCATTGAGGTGCAAAGCGTATTTTTCAGATATGAAATTTCACTGGCAGCAAGCTACATTTCCAGTTTTATTCAGTGTTGATGTATTCAAATTATAATGCCTCGCGTTAGAATGAGAGTATTAAAACCAAAGGTGTGTGTGTTGTCATATTTACACTCAAATCTATCTCCAGACTAGTCTTGAAGCAGTTAGTCTTGTCTAGCAACTGTCCTTGGGTCTAATGCAAGTCACATCACCAATGTAACAGGCTATGGATAGTAGTAAGTTCACGAGACGTTCCTATCTTTTGGCCTAAGGCGAGGCCACGACACTGTGACAAAAAAAACAACTGTAGAAGTGCAAGCTATGAGCACGGCGATGGATCATATTTTACCACCACCCTCAAGTGCATTGTAGGGTCAAGCAAGAGGATGAAGCAACAGCTGTAGCTCTTTTTATCAACACTTTCTAAAAATGTCCATTGTGTGTTCTGTGATATCTGTTTCAACATTCAACATCATTAGGCTAATTTAATAAAGGACACTGAAAACTGGTCAGTTGTTAGGACTATTTTTTAGCACATACCTGTGTTTGTGCTCCCTGGTGTTAATGGGATATTTCGGGATTTTGGCTATAGGGCCTTTTTGCCCCTTTTCCACTTCCACGTAGTCAGATGAACTCGTGGATACCATTTTTATGTCTCTGTGTCCAGTATGAAGGATGTTAGAGGTAGTTTTGCGAGCCAGTGCTAACTAGTAACTAGTAATGACTGGAAGTTGGTGGGTATCTGCTCGCATGCCTCATTCCCAAAATCCCCAAGTATCCCTTTAGTACATTTGACTGGAGTGGTACATTCAAAAAATATTATTTTTTATAGGTCTAAGCAGTAAAAGCATAAGACAGCATTTAAAGTGTTGCAGCACTGAGATACTGCTATCAAACTCCAGGTCAGCTCGCAAAAAGATGATTTTACTAGCCTACACTGTATCATTAAATTAAGTGCTGTACTGTAAACATTCAAATATTTTGGTAAAAACTAAGATTTTAAAATAAATCAAAAAGGTCTTAATGTCCATTGTGGGGTTATTCACATGTCTTTCATCCAGGTTATTTGTATTCCAGGTTATTTGTATTCCAGGTTATTTGTATTCCAGGTTATTTGTTATTTGTATTTATATTCCGTCAGCTATCATCAGCTTGCTGGTTTAGACTTCACATTCATGCTCCTCCTTTAAAACCATTTGCAGTCACAGGCACAACAAATATCAGGTTCCATTAAAGCCAACAAGTCATATTTGTCTGACCACCAAATTGCAATACCATGCATGTATAATGGGTATATGGAAACATTGTACCCTTACAGATAGTCTATAGTGTATCAAGTACATGTCTGGTTTTCAGAAGGTTACCAACATGTGGGATGGAAGCATAAATCAAGTCCCTCACAAACCCATGATTCAATGTTAGGATGTATCGTATGATATGAAAACATCAACTTTGTCTGGTTCCTATCTTTGTTGTATTGGACAGGGAAGTGATATATCACATGGCAGAGATCAATCTTACGAAGACAGATGCTCAGTGTGGCTCAGTTGGTAGAGCATAGCCAATGTTGTGGATTCGCTTCCCATGGGGGACCAGAACAAAAAAATGTATGCATTCACTAAACTAAGTCACTCTGGATAAGAGAGTCTGCTAAATGTAAATTATCGTATACAGTATGGCTCTCTGACATAGAAGGTAGCTCAGAGTAGATTATTAAGTATCAATGCTGAATCATCTGAAGTTAATTATTCATGGTGACCATAGTTTAATCAATTCTCCTTTAGCTGGATGGTGTTCAGTGATAGATGGGAGGGGTTGAGGGTAGGATGGGACAAAAAACAAACACAAACTATACTGTGTCTGTAAAATGTAGATAGTATGTAGAAGCCTAAGTGTTGTTGTCCATTAGTTTACTCCAATTAGGGGAGAATGGTAGGGTAACACTGCCACTCCTACTGCTCTCTCTTCGGCCGCCCACGTGTTCTCGCACACCCCGAGAGCTTCTGGTCAGCGGGGTGGTGGCACCGGGATCCTCATCTCTCCCAAGTGGTCATTCTCTCTTTCTCCCCTTACCCATCTGTCTATCGCCGCCTTTGAATTCCATGCTGTCACAGTTACCAGCCCTTTCAAGCTTAACATCCTTATCATTTATCGCCCTCCAGGTTCCCTCGGAGAGTTCATCAATGAGCTTGATGCCTTGATAAGCTCCTTTCCTGAGGACGGCTCACCTCTCACAGTTCTGGGCGACTTTAACCTCCCCACGTCTACCTTTGACTCATTCCTCTCTGCCTCCTTCTTTCCACTCCTCTCCTCTTTTGACCTCACCCTCTCACCTTCCCTCCCTACTCACAAGGCAGGCAATACGCTCGACCTCATCTTTACTAGATGCTGTTCTTCCACTAACCTCATTGCAACTCCCCTCCAAGTCTCCGACCACTACCTTGTATCCTTTTCCCTCTCGCTCTCATCCAACACTTCCCACACTGCCCCTACTCGGATGGTATCGCGCCGTCCCAACCTTCGCTCTCTCTCCCCCGCTACTCTCTCCTCTTCCATCCTATCATCTCTTCCCTCTGCTCAAACCTTCTCCAACCTATCTCCTGATTCTGCCTCCTCAACCCTCCTCTTCTCCCTTTCTGCATCCTTTGACTCTCTATGCCCCCTATCCTCCAGGCCGGCTCGGTCCTCCCCTCCCGCTCCGTGGCTCGACGACTCATTGCGAGCTCACAGAACAGGGCTCCGGGCAGCCGAGCGGAAATGGAGGAAAACTCGCCTCCCTGCGGACCTGGCATCCTTTCGCTCCCTCCTCTCTACATTTTCCTCTTCTGTCTCTGCTGCTAAAGCCACTTTCTACCACTCTAAATTCCAAGCTTCTGCCTATAACCCTAGGAAGCTCTTTGCCACCTTCTCCTCCCTCCTGAATCCTCCTCCCCCCCGCCTCCTCCCTCTCTGCAGATGACTTCGTCAACCATTTTGAAAAGAAGGTCGACGACATCCGATCCTCGTTTGCTAAGTCAAACGACACCGCTGGTTCTGCTCACACTGCCCTACCCTGTGCTCTGACCTCTTTCTCCCCTCTCTCTCCAGATGAAATCTCGCGTCTTGTGACGGCCGGCCGCCCAACAACCTGCCCGCTTGACCCTATCCCCTCCTCTCTTTACATTTACATTACATTTAAGTCATTTAGCAGACGCTCTTATCCAGAGCGACTTACAAATTGGTGCATTCACCTTATGACATCCAGTGGAACAGCCACTTTACAATAGTGCATCTAAATCTTTTAAGGGGGGTGAGAAGGATTACTTTATCCTATCCTAGGTATTCCTTATTCTCTTCTCCAGACCATTTCCGGAGGCCTTCTCCCTTACCTCACCTCGCTCATCAACTCATCCCTGACCGCTGGCTACGTCCCTTCCGTCTTCAAGAGAGCGAGAGTTGCACCCCTTCTGACAAAACCTACACTCGATCCCTCCGATGTCAACAACTACAGACCAGTATCCCTTCTTTCTTTTCTCTCCAAAACTCTTGAACGTGCCGTCCTCGGCCAGCTCTACCGCTATCTCTCTCAGAATGACCTTCTTGATCCAAATCAGTCAGGTTTCAAGACTAGTCATTCAACTGAGACTGCTCTTCTCTGTATCACGGAGGCGCTCCGCACCGCTAAAGCTAACTCTCTCTCCTCTGCTCTCATCCTTCTAGACCTATCGGCTGCCTTCGATACTG
Source organism: Oncorhynchus keta (assembly GCF_023373465.1). Classification (NCBI taxonomy): domain Eukaryota; kingdom Metazoa; phylum Chordata; class Actinopteri; order Salmoniformes; family Salmonidae; genus Oncorhynchus; species Oncorhynchus keta. Next base: position 38,778,797 of record NC_068450.1, read on the forward strand.
TGAACCATCAGATCCTCCTCTCCACCCTCTCCGAGTTGGGCATCTCCGGCGCGGCCCACGCTTGGATTGCGTCCTACCTGACAGGTCGCTCCTACCAGGTGGCGTGGCGAGAATCTGTCTCCTCACCACGCGCTCACCACTGGTGTCCCCCAGGGCTCTGTTCTAGGCCCTCTCCTATTCTCGCTATACACCAAGTCACTTGGCTCTGTCATAACCTCACATGGTCTCTCCTATCATTGCTATGCAGACGACACACAATTAATCTTCTCCTTTCCCCCTTCTGATGACCAGGTGGCGAATCGCATCTCTGCATGTCTGGCAGACATATCAGTGTGGATGACGGATCACCACCTCAAGCTGAACCTCGGCAAGACGGAGCTGCTCTTCCTCCCGGGGAAGGACTGCCCGTTCCATGATCTCGCCATCACGGTTGACAACTCCATTGTGTCCTCCTCCCAGAGCGCTAAGAACCTTGGCGTGATCCTGGACAACACCCTGTCGTTCTCAACTAACATCAAGGCGGTGGCCCGTTCCTGTAGGTTCATGCTCTACAACATCCGCAGAGTACGACCCTGCCTCGCATAGGAAGCGGCGCAGGTCCTAATCCAGGCACTTGTCATCTCCCGTCTGGATTACTGCAACTCGCTGTTGGCTGGGCTCCCTGCCTGTGCCATTAAACCCCTACAACTCATCCAGAACGCCGCAGCCCGTCTGGTGTTCAACCTTCCCAAGTTCTCTCATGTCACCCCGCTCCTCCGCTCTCTCCACTGGCTTCCAGTTGAAGCTCGCATCCGCTACAAGACCACGGTGCTTGCCTACGGAGCTGTGAGGGGAACGGCACCTCAGTACCTCCGGGCTCTGATCAGGCCCTACACCCAAACAAGGGCACTGCGTTCATCCACCTCTGGCCTGCTCGCCTCCCTACCACTGAGGAAGTACAGTTCCCGCTCAGCCCAGTCAAAACTGTTCGCTGCTCTGGCCCCCCAATGGTGGAACAAACTCCCTCACGACGCCAGGACAGCGGAGTCAATCACCACCTTCCGGAGACACCTGAAACCCCACCTCTTTAAGGAATACCTAGGATAGGATAAGTAATCCTTCTCACCCCCCCCCCCCTTTTAAGATCTAGATGCACTATTGTAAAGTGACTGTTCCACTGGATGTCATAAGGTGAATGCACCAATTTGTAAGTCGCTCTGGATAAGAGCGTCTGCTAAATGACTTAAATGTAATGTAAATGTAAATATAAATACATTTTATATACTGTATATATTTTTTAAAATGGGGGATTGGAAATGATGCAGACCATTACATTGATGGAAGCCACAATCTATCTGCAATATTAAAGCCCCCCCCAAAAAGCCTCCTTTATCCATCGTAATTTCTCTCGCTCTCTCAAACCAGTTTGATCATTAAGAAAATCCCACCTTGCCCACTACTATTTATTACCGAATGACTCAATGCGGTCAGGAGCTTTCTTGTATGTGGATGATATGGTTACTGAGATACATTTTCAAGGATGTGATGTCACGCAGTGGTAAAGATTGAATTTGCCAGAGGAGCGCTTACAATTGTATTTTATTTTTTTATTTAACTAGGCAAGTCAGTTAAGAACAAATTCTTATTTACAATTACGGCCTACCAAAAGGCAAAAGGCCTTCTGCGGGGTTGGGGGCTGGGATTGAAAATAACCAGTTTACAGAAGAGCACAGAGTGCAGTGATGTGTCCTATAAGGAGCATTGCTGGCAAATCTGATGGCCGAATGGTATCTAGCCGCTCGAGAGCACCCTTACCTGCCGATCTATAAATTACATCTTCATAATCTAGCATGGGTAGGATGGTCATCCGAATCAGGGGTTAGGTTGGCAGCTGGGGTGAGTAATCGACGAGTAATCATAATAGGCGTCTGCCAAAGCCTCCAATTGTGTTACATTGAACATGCTCCAGTGTAGAGATCCTTGAGTGCTCATTGGTTTTACCTCATACAGACAAACTTGGGAAAGTAGTGAAGCTGTAGCCAAACAAGCGTCCCTGTAGCTACAAGTCAAAGGTCATTGATCAAAATAGTCTCTAATTGAGATTGATTAGCACCGGACAGCTTTTTTAACTACAGATATTGACGCTAATGATACACTATGTTCACACTCCAGTGAGTACAGTATTAAACAGTAAGTCTTTTTTTATTTATTTACCAATTGTAAAATTCTGAAGTTTATACCATTTTTTGGATACCAAGTCTAATAAAAGGACCGGCAGATGTAGACCAACGCATTGGCACATTTTTTATGAGTAGAACATCCATTATGCCTGACTCATCTAAATTAGGCTTTGCATTGGTCTACATCTGCTTGTCCTTTTCTTTCACTTGAGCATTTTACTGCAGTATTATATTATACCGCCCACGGTATTTGTGATGCAAAGTATGTATAAACTGGAATTAGAAGCCTAAGTATTGTTGTCCGTTAGTTTACTCCAATTTGGGGAGGGATGGTAGGGTTAGGGGAAAGTAATAAAGAAGGAAAATACATCAAATAAATATATATATATATATATATATATATATATATATATATATACCCCCAAAATACATGTGGAATTGGAAATTATACATTTAATTACATTGATTGAAGCCAATCTATCTGCAATATTAAAGATGACCCCCAATTTATTTAAAAGAAATAGAATTGTGGGTGCCCTCTTGAAATTGAGTATTGTCGGTGCCATATATTTTTGTCAGAGATAATTGTATATCTATAGTAGATGGTAGATCATAATTATGAAAAGAGATCAGAGATTGGGCCATACTATAAAGAGATACAAGTAACTGCCAAAATAAAGGAAAAACCAACATTGGGTCATCACGAGCCACCGGAACTGCTTCAATGCGTCTTGGCATAGATTCTACAAGTGTCTGGAACTCTACTGGAGGGATGACACCATTATTCCACGAGAATTTCCATCATTTGGTGTTTTGTTGATGGTGGTAGAAAACGTTGTCTAAGAGGCCGCTCCAGAATCTCCCATAACTGTTCAATTGGCTTGAGATCTGGTGACTGAGAGAGCCATGGCATATGGTTTACATTGTTTTCCTGCTCCTCAAATCATTCAGTGACCACTCGTGCCCTGTGGATGGGGGCATTGTCATCCTGGAAGAGACCACTCCCATCAGGATAAAAAATGATTCACCATAGGTTGAAGTTGATCACTCAGAATGGCTGTGTATTTATTGGCATTTACCATGCCCTCTCAGGGGTTGAGAGGACCTAAACCATTCAGGACAATGCACCCCACTCCATAACAGCTCAAACAATGTAAGTGTTTCCTTTATTTTGTCAATTACCGGTAGATTATTCATAAAGAAATCTGAGCCACCATGTATGTTACAGACCAAGTCAAGCAACTGTGTTGCAACAACCGGAAGATAAACCAACACAAGGACATGAAACGTGCCTTTACCCTAACAGCTGGCAGTCTCACACGACAATAGTTGTAGAAAAACTGCTTTTTTTGAAGGGCTGGAACTTACATACTCTCCACCTGACAAGGGGAACTGCTTGGTTAATGCACAGGGGCACTTTTAAGTCCAAGACAAGTGCAAGTACAGATGTCTCGCCTAAATCCACATGTTTCCTGTTGACACGTCTGAAAAAGTGGTGGTAAATAGTATTGAGCTTTCCATACTGACCATATTGTGCTTTCTTTTACATTGGTATGTCCAGGTTCAATTTGCTTTGCCACATCACGACGCAAGAAAAAAGATGGCATATTAATGGGGTTAAACAGGTATGTTATTGTAGCCTCTCTGCAGTCTTGTGAAACATAAGAGTCAGATGGTATACTAATCCAACCATAAACACTGTGTGCACCACACATATCCTCCTGTAGGTTTGTCTATATACTGTACTTTAAATAAGGGATCAACCAGGAAGAGACCATTTTATAAACTGAAGACAGCTTTACTCTGCAATGTCAAATCAAATCAAATCAAACGTATTTACATAGCCCTTCGTACATCAGCTGATATCTCAAAGTGCTGTACAGAAACCCAGCCTAAAACCCCAAACAGCAAGCAATGCAGGAGTAGAAGCACGGTGGCTAAGAAAAACTCCCTAGAAAGGCCAAAACCTAGGAAGAAACCTAGAGAGGAACCAGGCTATGTGGGGTGGCCAGTCCTCTTCTGGCTGTGCCGGGTGGAGATTATAACAGAACATGGCCAAGATGTTCAAATGTTCATAAATGACCAGCATGGTCGAATAATAATAAGGCAGAACAGTTGAAACTGGAGCAGCAGCACGGCCAGGTGGACTGGGGACAGCAAGGAGTCATCATGTCAGGTAGTCCTGGGGCATGGTCCTAGGGCTCAGGTCCTCCGAGAGAGAGAAAGAAAGAGAGAAGGAGAGAATTAGAGAACGCACACTTAGATTCACACAGGACACCGAATAGGACAGGAGAAGTACTCCAGATATAACAAACTGACCCTAGCCCCCCCGACACATAAACTACTGCAGCATAAATACTGGAGGCTGAGACAGGAGGGGTCAGGAGACACTGTGGCCCCATCCGAGGACACCCCGGACAGGGCCAAACAGGAAGGATATAACCCCACCCACTTTGCCAAAGCACAGCCCCCACACCACTAGAGGGATATCTTCAACCACCAACTTACCATCCTGAGACAAGGCTCAGTATAGCCCACAAAGATCTCCGCCATGGCACAACCCAAGGGGGGGCGTCAACCCAGACAGGATGACCACATCAGTGAATCAACCCACTCAGGTGACGCACCCCTTCCAGGGACGGCATGAGAGAGCCCCAGTAAGCCAGTGACTCAGCCCCTGTAATAGGGTTAGAGGCAGAGAATCCCAGTGGAAAGAGGGGAACCGGCCAGGCAGAGACAGCAAGGGCGGTTCGTTGCTCCAGAGCCTTTCCGTTCACCTTCCCACTCCTGGGCCAGATTACACTCAATCATATGACCCACTGAAGAGATGAGTCTTCAGTAAAGACTTAAAGGTTGAGACTGAGTTTGCGTCTCTGACAAGGGTAGGCAGACCATTCCATAAAAATGGAGCTCTATAGGAGAAAGACCTGCCTCCAGCTGTTTGCTTAGAAATTCTAGGGACAATTAGGAGGCCTGCGTCTTGTGACCGTAGCGTACGTGTAGGTATGTACGGCAGGACCAAATCAGAGAGATAGGTAGGAGCAAGCCCATGTAATGCTTTGTAGGTTAGCAGTAAAACCTTGAAATCAGCCCTTGCTTTGACAGGAAGCCAGTGTAGAGAGGCTAGCACTGGAGTAATATGATCAAATATTTTGGTTCTAGTCAGGATTCTAGCAGCCGTATTTAGCACTAACTGAAGTTTATTTAGTGCTTTATCCGGGTAGCCGGAAAGTAGAGCATTGCAGTAGTCTAACCTAGAAGTGACAAAAGCATGGATTAATTTTTCTGCATCATTTTTGGACAGAAAGTTTCTGATTTTTGCAATGTTACGTAGATGGAAAAAAGCTGTCCTTGAAATGGTCTTGATATGTTCTTCAAAAGAGAGATCAGGGTCCAGAGTAACGCCGAGGTCCTTCACAGTTTCATTTGAGACGACTGTACAACCATTAAGATTAATTGTCAGATTCAACAGAAGATCTCTTTGTTTCTTGGGACCTAGAACAAGCATCTCTGTTTTGTCCGAGTTTAAAAGTAGAAAGTTTGCAGCCATCCACTTCCTTATGTCTGAAACACATGCTTCTAGCGAGGGTAATTTTGGGGCTTCACCATGTTTCATTGAAATGTACAGAAATGTACATGTCGTTCTTCATGTTGTTTAATGTGTGTTTTCTATGTAACTCTTCCCATCAGTTTCCAGCATCAAACGGAATAAAGTAGGTGTGCAATAGTTAACATAATGGTTCATTCTTGATATATGGCTATTCTGTGTCTTCTGGAGTGAGATGAGCTTGTCTTGTGTCAGATGTGCACATAATACGTTTATCGAAAAAGACATGATAAGGATTGTTCACCCAAATTACAAAATTACACAATGTCCTCCTCATTTTATTAGCATTTTACGCATATCATGTCCGAATCATCTTAAAGTATCTCAAATAGATTGTAAAGCTCAACAAAGTCATGTATAGATGATCTGAACATGATGCGTGAAAAATGCTAATATCGGTCCCATTGCTTGAATACGATTTGTGGCACAAATGGGGAAACAGTGCCAGGGAAATTTAACCAAAGGATGGATGGCTGACATACCTCATAGACTGCTTACACGGTAAGGAAACCAATATGTCATTTTGTAATTTGGGTGAACAATCCCTTTGGCCTCTGCATGACACTGTGTGCATAACCAAGTGTGTACGACAGCGGGTATCGGAAAGACATTGAACAAATGTCCAGTGGATAATTATTACAATTGTATTTCCATACAAAATATTTAAAAAATGTAAAGTTGGAATTATATTTTATGAAGGACATTGTGACAAAAGTATACAGTGAAATGCCCTTAAAACATCTAAACCCGTTAATTGGATTTTTTTCCCTCTGACTAGGAAATAACAATCTGACAGAATGGAAAGAAATCATAATCTGTGAAATACCACAGCTAACAATAATTATAAAATGGGTTGTTTGTGTCCTGGATGCAGATTGGTTGATATGCGGGAGTTGTGGCATGAGAACTCCTGCAAAAAATTTGCTAAATAAACAAACAAAATACTGTAACACAATAAAAGAACAATACCGAGGTTATATACAAGGGGTACCAGTAGAGAGTCAATGTGCAGGGGTACGGATTAGTCGAGGTAAATGAGGTACATCTAGGCAAAGGTAAAGTGACTATGTACAGATAATAGACCGGTAGTAGCAGCAGTGTATGTGAAGAGTGTGAAGGAATGTGAATGTGTGTGTATTGCATCAACATGCATGTGTATGTGTGTGCGTGTGTGTATTGGAGTATGTGTGATTGTGTGGTTAGAGTCCAGTGAGTGTACATCAAGCCTATGTAAGAGAGTCAGTGCAAAACATTATAATAAATAAGAATAAAATAAGGTGGTCAATGTAAATAGTCTAGGTAGCCATTTGATTAACTGTTCAGAAGTCTTATGGCATAGGGGTAGAAACTGTTAAGGAGCCTTTTGGTCCCAGACTTGGTGCTCCAGTACCGCTTGCCGTGCGGTAGCAGAGAGAACAGTATGACTAGGGTGGCTGGAATCTTTGACAATGTTAGGTCCTTCCTCTGACACCGCCTGGTATAGAGGTCCTGGATGGCAGGAAGCTTGGGCCCAGTGATGTACTGGACTGTACCCACTACCCACCATAGCGCATTGCGGTCGGAAGCCGAGCAGTTGCCAGGCTTTGCCGTGCCCTGTTCACAACTGTGTTGGTGTGGTTGGACCATGATAGGTGCTTAGTAATGTGGACATCAAGGAACTTGAAGCTCTCGATCAGCTCCACTATAGCTCGTTGATGTGAAAGGGGGCGTGCTCTTCCCTCCTTTTCCCGTAGTCCATGATCACCACATTGCCAGTTCTCTGACTTCCTCCCTATAGGATGTCTCATCGTTGTCGGTGATCAGGCCTATCACCGTTGTGTCGTCAGCAAAATGAATGATGGGGTTGTAGTTGTCCGTGGCCATGCAGTCATGGGTGAACAGGGAGTACAGTATTATTATCAGTCCCAGGGTCCTTAGTTTAGTGATGAGCTTGGAGGGCACTACGGTGTTGAACACTGAGCTGTAGTCCCATGGTGTTTATACTTGCATACTATTGTTTGTACAGATGAACGTGGTACCTTCAGGCGTTTGGAAATTGCTCCCAAGGATGAACCAGACTTGTGGAGATCTACAATTATTTTCTGAGGTCTAGGCTGATTTCTTTTGATTTTCCAATTATGTCAAGGAAAGAGGCACTGAGTTTGAAAATAGGCCTTGAAATACATCCACAGGTACACCTCCAATTGACTGAAATCAGAAGCTTCTAGAGCCATGACATCATGTTCTGGAATTTTCCAAGCTGTTTAAAGGCACTATCAACTTAGTGTATGTACACTTCTGACCCACTGGAATTGTGATACAGGGATTGGAAGAATTACTTGTGTCATGCACAAAGTAGATGTCCTAACCGACTTGCCAACAAGAAATTTGTGGAGTGGTTGAAAAATGAGCTTTAGTGACTCCAGCCTATATGTATGTAAACTTCCAACTTCAACTGTAGGTGTTCCTTTTGTCCAGGTGGGAAAGGGAAGTGTAGATTGCAATAGAGATTGCATCATCTGTAGATCTGGTGGGGACGTATGTGATTTGGAGCGTGTCCAGAGTTTCTTGGATGATGGTGTTGATGTGACCATGACCAGCCTTTCGAAGCATTAGTACTCATTTAGAAAGATTACCTTGGCATTATTGGGCACACAAACTATGCTGGTCTGCTTTATTAAACATGTAGGTATTACAGACCGGGTCAGGGAGAGGTTGAAAATGTTAGTGAAGACACATGCCAGCTGGTCAGTGTATGCTCTGAGTATGAGTCCTGGTTAATTTGGAATTTTAACCTTTTTAAAGGTCTTACTTACATCGGCTACGGAGAGCGTGATCGCACAGTCATCCAGAACAACTGGTGATTTCATGTATGGTTCAGTGTTGATCGTCTCGAAGCGAGCATAGAAGGCATTTAGCTCGTCTGGTAGGCTTGCAACACTGGGAAGCTCACAGCTGGGTTTCCCTTTGTAATCCGTGATAGTTAGCAATGAAGCCGGTGACTGATGTGATACAGTATACTCCTCAATGCCATCAGATGAATCCCGGAACATATCCCAGTCTGTGCTAGTGAAACAGTCCTGTAGCTTAGCATCTGCTTCATCGGACCACTTCCATATTGAGCACTTCACTGGTATTTCCTGTCAGAGTTTTTACTTGTAAACAGGAATCAGGAGGTTTGAGTTATGGTCAGATTTGCCAAATGGAGGGGGAGGGAGAGCTCTGTGTGTAGATTAAAGGTGATCTTGAGTTTTTTTAAAACTTCTAGTTGCACATGTGACATGCTGGTAGAAATGAGGTAAAACAGATTTCAGTTTTCCTGCATTACCTTCCCTGGTCACTAGGAGGGCCGCCTCTAGATTAACATTGTCTTGTTTGCTTTTGGCCTTATACAGCTCGTTGAGTGTGGTCTTAGTGTCAGCATCAGTTTCTGGTGGTAAATAGACAGCCAAGAAAAATATAAATGAGGTACTCTAACTCAGGTGAGCAAAACCACGAGACTACCTTCATTTTAGATATCGCGCAGCTGTTGTTGACAAAGAGACACACACCACCCACCTGTTCTTGCCAGAGGATGCTGTTCTGCCTTGCCGATGCACGGACAACCCAACTAATTGTTTATTATCCATGTCACGACTTCCTCCGAAGTTGGTTCCTCTCCTTGTTCGGGCGGCGTTTGGCGGTCACTGTCACAGGTCTTCTAGCCATCATTGATCCACTTTTCATTTTCTATTTGTTTTGTCTTGTCTTCCCACATACCTGGTTTCAATTCCATCATTACCTGTTGTGTATTTAACCCTCTGTTCCCCCCATGTCCTTGTCCGGAATTGTTTATTGTAAGTGCTTGTGCACGTTATGTCTGGTGTGCCCATTGTATTTGATTGTTTTGTTTACAGTGATTTATATTATTAAACTGCGCCGTTGTAACACAGTTTTTTGCTCTCCTGCGCCTGACTTCTCTGCCGCCAGTATGCAGCACAACTCGCTGGAAAATAGGATTTTACAGCTTTTAATGTCTCGTGACAGTCTCCAATTGGTAGTTACAGTCTTGTCTCATCACTGCAACTCCTGTACAGACTCGGGAAAGGCAAACATTGAGAGCTGACCATCCTCTGAAACACAACCAAGCCACACTTAACCTGGAAGCCAGCCGCACCAATGTGTCAGAGGAAACACTGTACACCTGGTGACCATGTACTGTGCCTGGCCCGCCACAAGAGCTGCTGTTGTGCGATGGGACAAGGACATCCCTACTGGCCAAACTCTCCCCTAACCCAGACAACGCTGGGCCAATTGTGCACCGCCCCATGGGTCTCCCAGGTTGTGGCCAGCTGTGACAGAGCCTGGACTCGAACCCAGAATCTCTAGTGGCACAGCAAGAACTGCACCACTCGGGAGGCCTCCCTTACTTATTTATTGAAGTGCTTGTCTCTCATCATCATTGAATCTCTGCTAATGTAGCTAGCTAGGACTACAAGTAGAACTCAAAACAATTTGACATTAACTGTTGCATGTGTGAGTGTGAAGAACAGTGCAGATGCAAAGTTTGATCACAGAATGATGGCACCAACTGCACAAAATGTCATTCTGTCACCAAACTTTGCATCTGCACTGTAAATGTGTTTTTATAAAATGTTCAGTATAAATGTTAAAAGTACCCTTTGTGCATGTAGTTGTATGTTTTAACTTTGCAATCATTGTTTTTTGTTTGACATACATTTTCAATTGGAAAATCTTAGTCTCAGCAGTGGAATTGCCCCCAATCAAAACCTGATAAAAAAAATAAAAACATTTTAAGAATGCTGTCAGTACAGAAATGGTTTGCTAAGTGGGAAATGAATATCCAACGAGTCAATGACAATCGCGTGTAGTTTGTGACATCAACTTGGGGCTGCTGGGTAGCCTAGTGGTTAGAGTGTTGGACTAGTAATTGGAAGGTTGCCAGTTCAAATCCCCAAGGAACAAATCAGTCATTCTGAACAGGCAGGTATCCCACTGTTCCTAGGCTGTCATTGAAAATAAGAATTTGTTCTTAAAACTTCTCCAGGATAGGGGGCAGCATTTGGAATTTTGGATGAAAAGCTTGCCCAAATTCAACTGCCTGCTACTCATCCCCAGAAGATAAGATATGTATATTTGGATAGAAAATACTCTGACGTTTCTAAAACTTTTTGAATCATGTCTGTGAGTATAACATAACTTAAGTAGCAGGCGAAACCCCGAGGACAAACCATACAGAGTTTTTTTTGTAGGTAAATGGGTTTTCATTGGGAATCCAGATGTATAAGGGTCTTGCTTGCAGTTCCTACCGCTTCCACTGGACGTCACCAGTCTTTAGAAATTGGTTGAGGTTATTCCTTTGTGTAATGAAGAAGTACGGCCATCTTGAACGAGGGTCACTTCATTTGTACTGTTTGATAGAGGCACATGACCAGAAAGCATGCTTCAGTTTGTTTTCTTCCTGTATTGAACATAGGTCCTTCTGTCTTCAATTTGATCGATTATTTACTTTAAAAAATACCTAAAGTTGGATTACGAAAATAGTTTATAATGTTTTGGCAAAGTTTACAGGTACCTTTTGAGATATTTTGTAGTCACGTTGCGCAAGTTGGAACCGGTGTTTTTCTGGATCAAATGCGCCAAATAAATGGACATTTTGGATTATATATGGACGGACAAAAGGACAATTTGTGATGTTTATGGGACATATTGGAATGCCAACACAAGAAGCTCGTCAAAGGTAAGGCATGATTTATATTTTTATTTCTGTGTTTTGTGTCGCTCCTGCAGGGTTGAAATGTTTTCTCTCTTTTGTTTATGGAGGTGCTATCCTCAGATAATAGCATCGTTTGCTTTAACCGAAAAGCCTTTTTGAAATCTGAGATGTTGGCTGGATTCACAACACGTGTAACTTTAATTTCTGTGATTTCATGAAAGTTTATTTGAATTTGGCGCTCTGCATTTTCTCTGGCTTTTGGCCAAGTGGGACCGTCCCACATATCCCAGAGAGGTTTTAAGTGACTTGCCTAGTAAAATAAAGGTTAACAAAAATTACAGTATTATAGACACTATGTCCTGGGTGGAAAATTGTAGTTGAACTTGAAATGTGTGAAATAAACTTGAATAGGCACAAGACATGCATCTGAGAGATATTGGAAAACATCAGGGACTATCACAATGCAATAATTCTGTATGATCTATGTACTGTAGAAAAACCCTTACCTTCTAACGACTCTTGTGTGGCTTGTGAGCGTCATAGAGCAAAACCGATTACATCAGGGGTGTCAAACATACGGCCCGCGGGCCGGAACCGGCCCCCAAGGAGGTTCGATCAGGCCCGCAGGATAATTTGAAAGTGGAAAAAATGCATAAAAGACATGGAATTAATTTTTTTTTTTTTTTTAAGACAAGCCGCATCACTGAGACAGACTGAAAACAGCAGACGGTATCAATGCGCCATCTGCTGCTTGTTACGACGTTGTTAAGATTGTTAATGTCTCTACCTCTCCACTACACCCTCATTAGCCAAAATGTCGTTATCCAAACGGAGAAAAGTAGATAAGGAGTGTAGAATTTTCAAAGAAAAATGGACCACGTCCTATTTATTTACAGAGATGCACGGAAAACCTTTGTGCTTGGTGTGTTTGCAACAAGTTTCGGTATTGAAGGAATATAATATTCGACGCCACTACGAGACTCATCACAGCGAAAAATATGACGGCTTGCAAGGACAACTGAGAAGAGATAAGATTAACGAATTGCTGGCGGGTCTGAGGAAACAGCAGTCAACTTTCATCCAGAGCCGAGAAGTCAGTGAAGCAGCGGTAAAAGCCAGCTACCTAATTGCTAGCGAAATAGCATTAGCATCGAAGCCGTATTCCGACGGTGACTTTGTTAAACGATGCATGATGAAGGCGGCTGAACTTGTATGTCCCGAGAAGCGACAAGCTTTTGCCAATATTAGCATGACGAGGAATACTATAGCAGAGAGGATTTCGAACTATCGGCAGATTTAGACAGTCAATTGAAACAGAGAGTCAAGTCATTTATTGCATTTTCCGTGGCAATTGACGATAGCACTGACATCACAGACGTGGCCCAACTGGCCATATTTATTCGAGGAGTTGATGAGACATTGACTGTTACTGAAGAGTTTCTTGAGTTGGTGCCAATGATGGACACCACAACAGCCGAGGACATTTTCGGCTCTGTCCTTGCTGCATTGGACAGAGTTGGAGTGGACTGGTCCCGCGCTGTCAGCCTGGCTACAGACGGCGCGCCATCCATGGTCGGAAAGAAAGCAGGTGTCGCGACAAAGTTCAAAGACAAAGTACAAGCCCTTAATGGAGGAGATCGTTTCTGGACATTTCACTGTATTTTGCACCAGGAGGCATTGTGTTGCAAGTCGCTGAAAATGGACCACGTCATGGAGGTGGTTGTTCGCACTGTAAATTTCATCCGGTCCAGAGGTCTGAACCATCGTCAGTTTGACAAACTTCTCAGCGACAGCAACATTACCCACAGCCTGCCATACCACACTGAAGTGAGATGGTTAAGCCGAGGCGCTGTGCTGAGGCATTTCTTTGATCTACGAGAGGAAATCGGACAGTTCATGGAGAAAAAGGAAAACCGGTGTTGGAATTACAATCTCAGGAATGGCTACGGGACCTTGCATTCTTGGTTGATATTACTGAACACTTGAACAATCTGAACAAAATGTTGCAAGGCCGCAAAAAGTTGTCACACAGTTTTCTGACAACATACATGCATTTAAGTTGAAGCTGACTTTGTGGGAGATGCAACTGGCAAATGGCAACCCTGCCCTGATTTTATCAGTATCTACTACCAGGGTACCCCAAATTAACAGCCCTGGCTGCTAAAATTTTGTGCATGTTTGGGACAACCTACCTTTGTGAACAAATTGTCTCAGTGATGAATATCAATAAAACAAAAATGCGTTCAAGGCTCACAAACAAGCACTTAAATGACATTCTGAAAGTGACAGCTAGTCAGGACATGACACCTGGTGTTGATGCACTTGTACAGGCCAAAAGATGCCAAGTTTCAGGTACAAATACAAGTCCAGACTAGACTAACACCTTTAAAATGCTGCCTTAGATACTGTTTGCATTGAAAGAATACAGCTCTGTGAAGATGAATCCTTACTGTGGTGATTTAAAAAATGTGCACTTTAATGTTAGTCAGCAGCTTCAAAACAAAAGTTGTGTGATGGAATTCTACTGTTCATACAACTCCATACATTTTCAGTATGTATTGTATGTGTATGTATGTTTCATGTATGAAGTTTACAGATTTACAGGACAGGCGAATACTTTCTTCATTACACATTTAAAATCACTCTCCTTAGTTTGTAAGGTGTACGCAGGGATTACATTTAGATTTTATATGCGTATGTGTAAGTGGTTTAAAAATTCCTTTCTTTAAAAGTCTCATTTAATCTTAAAGTGCATTACTATATTTTTCAGTACCAATTAAAGTTTTGTGCCTTTGTACAATCAGTGGGATCAGTTGCAATGCATATTTGTGAATGATAAAAGTAAATTGCACATTTGTCTAAGGAAATATGAGGTGTTTCATGAAATGTTTTGTAAAAGGATAGTTCATTAAATTTCAATATTTTCCTAATGTTCTTGTGCTTCTTTACACCAAAACAAAGGAAAGACATGATATTTTGGTTATTTATAGCAGAGTATGGTATAATTTTAATGGTCCGGCCCACTTGACATCTCCCTAGGCCGTATGTGGCCCACGATGCGAAATGAGTTTGACACCCCTGGATTACATGTTGTTCGTGAGAGTCTTGGCTTTTTATAGGGGTTAATCATAGTTTGTAGTTCAACTGCTCGGACTTCAGAGATGTTTTTGTGAGAAGCAACCTCATGACATTCTATTCAAATGATGGCTTTGATCTGAGAACAGCACTATTTATTTAACAGTCATTTGTCACTGTCACTTTTAATGGTCATGTGGCTGTAAAAAAAAGTAATTTATATTCTGAATCAAACTTACATTTGTCATTTTCGTTTGACAAGGAAATCCCACTGGTTATATGGCTCTTGTGCCATGTGACTAGAAACAAGAATATATAAAATAATCCTAAATTATAATTTTTAGGGCTAAGTGTGAGGGCAGTGGGCTGATGTTTCCACTGTGGCCAAAATAAATGGTAATGTAAACAAAACATCAACTTTGCAAGCCTTTAATATGTCTTCATTTAAAAACCATAAACTACACTCAATTCTTCTTCATTGATTACTCTTGGTTGAATTGAAAAACCGTGCACATTGCATGTCAAAGTCAACCTCTACTTGCATACCAGCTATTCCTTAATTATATGGTTGTAAAGAACACTCCTTGATGATATGGTTGTAAAGAACACTCATTGATGATATGGTTGTAAAGAACACTCCTTGATGATATGGTTGTAAAGAACACTCCTTGATGATATGGTTTGGACAGTTTCCTGTAATGATTGTATTACATTTTATCTTAAAGGTCTAATTCAGCCATTTTTACAGTATATCAATAGTGAATAATTTTTGGGTAAGATTTAAGTACCTTACTGTGATTGTTTTCAATCAAAATGGTAAAAAATAAACAAACATAGCTTCTTAGCAAAGCAATTCGCCAAGCAAGAATTTTGCTATGACTGTCTGGGAGTGGGGAGGGAAAAACTGAAAACTAGCTGTGATTGGCAAAGAGGTTTGGAACTGTCTGCCAAAACAGCATTCCACCAAAACAGGCAGAAATGTTATTCTGTCTTTTCAAACAGCCTTTATAATAAAAGGCATCATCATAATTTTCACAATTTCACAGTATTATTCCAACCTCATAGTGTGGAAATATATATTAAACACAGGTTTTGACTGCACTGGGCCTTTAAAGTCTGGGAGGTAGGTGTTATCCTTAGTTCCTTGCCTCAAGTTCAATCTGTAAAGCATTCATGTGGTTATTTTTGTGATCAGAAAGCTAACCAAAGCCATAATTACTCATACCAAATGGGGTTAAAGGTGGAATCCTTGGACTTCCTTCCTCTCACCTGTATTTGACGTTTTTCAAATTGAACATGACAGTCGACTATATACACCAATTGGCAAATTCCCTTTTTACAATATTATTGTGTATCAAACCACAAAGCTGACTGATTTATGAAGTGAGACAGGCTGAAAGGGAGGGATGGGTTTAGTTTTGACTAAAGAGCGGCCGCCCCTAAAAAGCAACTTCTCGTTTTGAAAATGGCCTGTGTGCCATGATATGAGTCAGAAACATGTATTCTAGTGTCAAAAATATGATAGTTTTTTTGTCATAAGGTCAGTCTAGTCCAAAACTTAGTTTCCGAGATGAGAGGAAAAAAAGGTTATGTCACAAAATGACAGGGACCGTAACAGTTTTCCTTGGGTTGGGTTTATTTCATCCCACCCAAAGTATTCGTAGCGCAGCTGCATACGACCCAATCGTAATGCCCCATGGTCAATTTGGTTTGACATTCGATATCCCCATGGGGCTAGTTAGGAATCATCAGTAAAATGTCAATAGCTCCAAATTTCAAAGACTTAAAAACCTGTACAAAAACCATGTTCAAATATTGAAAGTATTTCATGAGACAACCATGTACAATTCTACGATCCCTTACTGTCAAACCAACTTTGCCATAGTCGCACACCAGCGGCTGAAGCTAATTGGCGATGATAAGTTTGCTAGCACTACTGTAGCTAGCCTAGGCGACTTCAAGACCTGGTTAGAGTGTTTCAAGGGTGAGGGACTGTAACTGTAACTGTGTACTGTTTTGGCAGAGTGAATGTACAAACGCTTGTCACGTGCAAACACACACACACACAATAGACACCCACATCAAACCACACCCCCAAGACAACTCTTTCTTTGGTCATGGCTGCTGCATTTCATAATGGCCAAATCAGGAAGTTCAGCCCCCCTTTAACGTTAACTTGAAAAGCGCACCAAAGGAGTGAGTTACATAGAATTGGAAAGTCCTATAAAAAAGTAATTTGTCATCTCACTTCACGGCTCATTTTCAGGAAGCCACAAGGTTTAAGACACTGAGACATTCTGACAGAGTGCACGCTAGATATGATTTCCTTAAATATTTCTTTAGTCAAATTATATCACGATTCATGATCTCATATTTATACATGTCTCATAAATGTCTGTTTTGTTTATGGCCCCTTGTATCATGTGACTCTCAACCAGATTAATCTTCCCAAGGAAAATACAATATTTCCTTAATTAGAAAACACTAGACTGAATTTTATAAAGATCACTTGGAGCCACAGACTTCTATAAGTCATGCTATTTCACTTCATATATTGGTGGAAATGGAAAAATACCTCAGCCATATGTTCCATATCAAATGGAAGTGATGGAATTAAAATGAAATCAGGCACCAAGATAACCATTTAATTGGGGGCAGTGGTAACGACCTGAAATGAAATCCAAGAATCAAATCATATATATTTCCTCAACCGACAAGACTATTTTGTGACTGTCACATTCTTTTGAAGGGTTGTTTCAAAGTCCACCAGCAGAGACTTATTCCACATGTATTATATTACAGCTGTGAACAAGGAGCCAAACAGTAGAATAAATGTATGATGCAAAGGCTAGAAATATCCCAATTAATTCATTAGAAAAGTGAAAAAAATCCTGGGTTTATATGACTTTTCCTTTCATATACACTATCGTTCAAATGTTTGGGGTCACTGAGAAATGTCCTTGTTTTTGAAAGAAAAATAAGAATTAATTGTCCATTTTAAAATAACATAACATTGATCAGAAATACAGTGTAGACTTTGTTAATGTTGTAAACGACTATCGTAGCTGGAAACGGCAGATTATTTTGAATGAATATCTACATAGGCTTACAGAGGCGCATTATCAGCAACCATCACTCCTGTGTTCCAATGGCACGTTGTGTTAGCTAATCTAAGTTTATCATTTTAAAAGGACAATTGATCATTAGAACTTTTTTGCAATTATGTTAGCATAGCTGAATACTCTTGTGCTGATTAAAGATGCAATAAAACTGGCCTTCTTTAGACCAGTTGAGTATCTGGAGCATCAGCGTTTGTGGATTCGATTACAGGCTCAAAATGGCCAGAAACAAATTGCCAAGAAACTGAAGATCTTGTACAACGCTGTGTACTACTCCCTTCACAGAACAGTGCAAAGTGGCTCTAACCAGAATAGAAAGAGAAGTGGGAGGCCCCGGGTGCACAACTGGTGCCATCCATCCCATGTCTGTTTCTCAAACTAAAAACACTGTAATCGAACCCACAAATGCTCATGCTCCAGATACTCATCTAGTCTAAAGAAGGCCAGTTTTATTTGCTTCTTTAATCAGCACAATAGTTTTCAGCTGTGCTAACATAATTGCAAAAGGGTTTTCTAATAATCAATTATCCTTTTAAAATGATAAACATGGATAAGCTAACACAACGTGTCATTGGAACACAGGAGTGATGGTTGCTGATAATGGGCCTCTCTACACCTATGTAGATATTCCATAAAAAATCTGCCATTTCCAGCTACAATAATTATTTACAACATTAACAATGACTACACTGTATTTCTGATCAATTTGATGTTGTTATTTTAATGGACAAAAAATGTGCTTTTCTTTCACAAATCGAGGACATTTCTAAGTGATCCCAAACTTTTGAATGGTAGTGTATATATATATATATATATATATATATATATATATATATTAATACGTCTTATTCCAGGGTTACCTACTGACTTCCATTCTGCTTTGACAAACGTTTGCATTAAAGGGCCTTGAATTTATTCAAAACTATGGTGGCTAGGTCTAATAAAAATAAAGAAATCTCCACCCTTAGCCTAAACATGGGCACATTGTAGTAGCACAAGTATATACACAACGTGAACTTGGAATGATCACACATTTTCAATTAGTTTTTGTAGACATAACATAAATGGAGTTTCTTCCGGGAACAGGGATGTGCCGGCCTGCCTGCAGAAGTGCTGATAGCCAGATGCAAGTTTTTGCTGTCAGAGTGCATGACGGGAAAACATCTCCCCCACAAAGCGCTGAAATTCCAATATTTTTTTATTACTAACATTAAACTAATAATGAAAATAATAACAATCTCTCATCAATTTCTAAGTGGCTGTTTCCTCCCTCCCTATTCTAATTGAAAGACAATGCCAGTACTGTGTACACTGCCAGGCAGAGTAACAGACAGCTGGAATAGCTGGTATTTAGTTGAAGAAGTTTGAGACAGTGTCAATCTGTAATCTTTGTGCTCAGTTTGCTTTTTATACATATTGCTCTAAACAGTGCGTTTCAAGACAGTTCCCAACACATCCTAAATTCTAGTTTAACCCCTTGCTCACAGTAAACCTGTAAACATGACACCTGACTGAAGACACATTAGTGCTAGATGATGGCTGTTTCACAAGTCCCGATGTAAAATAAACATCATTCCACGGGATTCCAAGCTGTAAGTATTTTAGCAACAGGTTTTATTGCCGAGATTAATTGGCATGAAAGCCTCCTGACAGGTTTAAAGACATTTCTAAAGTTAGTGCGGATTCGTTGCAAAATGACCTTGCTACTCAACACATACCGCAAACACTAAGCTACGTCAATCATGTAGTGTATAGCACACACACGGTATGTGCCCCCAGATTAAATATTGCTTAACTTGGTTTGTAAAACTTTTCCTGGTATGGGAGGTGGCTGCAGAAGCAGCCTCACACAGCCCCTTTTTTTTATTGGCTCCTTACCCGCACACTGTTTTAACCTTGAGTAAAGAGAGTAAAGCCTCTTTAACCAATAAAAAGTACCAAGGGTGGTTCCTCCAATTCCAGGAACAAGCCTTGTTCAAATTACTGAAGAAAACACGACAAATACGACCAAATTATCTTCCCACGATTGTTTGATGCTCAAGACAAAACATTCCTGGAGCACACATGACTCAGCAGAAACATGCATTGGAAAACATTTGAAAGACTATTAGTGCTAAACTTCTTTACCTCAGTTGCAAAGCTGCCAAGTGCAATGTAGGCAAGCAGGCCACTGCTTCCTGCTATTGAGTTCTGACCTGTTGTTGGTTGTTACCTTAATAACAATAGCTTGGCAGAAAGGTCAAAAGGTTGTAAAATGGACATGAGACTTGAAAAGTGTGTGATCAAATCAAATCAAATGTTATTAGTCACATGCGCCCGAATACAACAGTTGTAGACCTTACAGTGAAATGCTTACTTACAAGCCCCTAATCAACAATGCAGTTAAAAAAAATCAGAATAGAATAAGAATAAAAGTAACACATCATTAAAGAGCAGCAGTAAAATAACAAGAGCGAGACTATATACAGGGGGGTACCGGTACAGAGTCAATGTGCCGGTTAGTTGAGGTAATTGAGGTAATATGTACATGTAGGCAGAGTTATTAAAGTGACATAGATGATAACAACAGAGAGTAGCAGCAGTGTAAAAGGGCTGGGGGGGGCAATGCAAATAATCTGGGTAGCCATTTGATTAAATGTTCAGGAGTCTTATGGCTTGAGGGTAGAAACTGTTTAGACGCCGCTTGGACCTGGACTTGGCGCTCCAGTACTGTTTGCCGTGTGGTAGCAGAGAGAACAGTGTATGACTAGGGTGGCTGGAGTCTTTGACAATTTTTAGGGCCTTCTTCTGACACCTCCCGGTATAGTGGTCCTGGATGGCAGGAAGCTTGGCCCCAGTGATGTACTGGGCCGTACATACTACCCTCTGTAGTGCCTTGCGGTCGGAGGCCGAGCAGTTTCCATACCAGGCAGTGATGCTCTCGATGGTGCAGCTGTAGAACCGTTTGAAGATCTGTGGACACATGCCAAATCTTTTCAGTCTCGGTGGGGGGGGGAATAGGTTTTGTCATACCCTCTTCACGACTGTCTTGGTGTGCTTACACCATGTTAGTTTGTTTGTGATTTGGACACCAAGGAACTTGAAGCTCTCAACCTGCTCCAATACAGCCCCGTCGATGAGAATTGGGGCGTACTCGGTCATCTTTTTCCTGTAGTCCACAATCATCTCCTTTGTCTTGATCACGTTGAGGGAGAGGTTGTTGTCCTGGCACCACACGGCCAGGTCTCTGACCTCCTCCCTATAGGCTGTCTCGTTGTTGTCGGTGATCCGGTGTAATCGGCAAATTTAATGATGGTGTTGGTCGTGCCTGGCCATGCAGTCATGAGTGAACAGGGAGTACAGGAGGGGACTGAGCACACACTCCTGAGGGGGACAGTGTATGTGTTGAGGATCAGGATGGCGGATGTGTTGTTGCCTACCCTTACCACCTGGGGGAAGCCCGTCAGGAAGTCCAGGATCCAGTTGCAGACGGAAGTGTCCTTAGCTTACTGATGAGCTTTGAGGGCACTATGGTGTGGGGCAGTATGCAAATTTGATTGGGTCTAGAGTTTCTGGGATAATAGTGTTTATGTGAGCCGTGACCAGCCTTTCAAAGCACTTCATGGCTACAGACGTGAGTGATACAGGTCAGTAGTCATTTAGGCAGGTTACCTTAGTGTTTTTGTGCACAGGGACTATGGTGGTCCACTTAAAACATGTTGGTAATACAGACTCGGACAGGGAGAGGTTGAAAATGTCAGTGAAGACACTTGCCAGTTGGTCAGCGCACGCTCGCAGTACAGGTCCTGCTCCTCTTTGTACTCTGCATTGGTTTGCAAGCCCTGCCACATCCGACGTGCATCAGAGCCGGTGTAGTACGACTCGATCTTAGTCCTGTATTGATGCTTTGCCTGTTTGATGGTTCGTCGGAGAGCATAGCGGGATTTCTTATAAGCTTCCAGATTTGCCAAATGGAGGTCGAGGGAGAGCTTTGTATGCGTCTCTGTGTGTGGAGTATAGGTGGTCTAGAGTTTTTTTCCGCCTGGTTGCACATTTAACATGCTGATAGAAATGTTGTATGACTGATTTAAGTTTCCCTGCATTGAAGTCCCCGGTCTGTGGTGGAATGTAGACAGCTACAAAAAAATACTGATGAAAAACTCTCTAGGTAGATAAGTTACAAACGCAAAGAAACTAACAAGAAAACACAATCGGTTAGGAACACGTAAAACGCCAGCCTTCTTCTCCGGTGTAATTTTTCTCCTGTGCCACCCAAGGGTCACAGTGGGTACAATGGTTGTTCAGAAAACATTTTAGCCATACATCCATGTATTGCATGATAATAATAAATGGTTATTCAGTTTAAGGTATATCACACCAACCAAACATATTTCCCCAAAATCATGGCATCCGTTACAGAGAGGGGGAAGCATCCATCCATACTCTAGCTGGCTACATTTTCAAACATTACATGTTTCTAATTTTGTCAGAAAGTTGTTTTCATTTCAAGTTAAAGTGTACTGTTAGCTAACATTAGCTGGCTGGCTCGCTAGCTAACGTTACGTGTATGATCTGTGTACTACTATTATTCATATCTCAAAGCCATTTGCTAGTTAAAGCCTAATGTTAGCTATCTAACATTGAACCTGGTTGGTTAGCTACCTGCAGATTCATGCAGGGTAGTAACGTCATGCTAGCTAGCTAGCTACATGTCTTAACAAAAGACTCCACTTGTCAGCGATTGGGTGCAGAGATGTAGCGGAGTCAGGCGCAGGACACAGGTTTGAGCAACACAACGGAGTTTACTCACAAAAGTAATGCAAGACTCCAAATAGGAAAATACATACACACTAATACCTACAACAACCACTAAGACACCAACAATCACGGACAGAACAGAAATTCATGCCAGAGGGTTAAATAAGGAACATGATATGGGAATTGAAACCAGGTGTGATTAATACAGACAAAACAAAACGAAACTGAAACATGGATCGGTGGTGACTAGAAAGCCGGTGACGTCGACCGCCGAACACCACCCGAACAAGGAGAGGGGACGACTTTGGCGGAAGTCGTGACATCCCTATGCAAGTAACCATTTCAATAGAATTTTCATGATGTCAATGTGACAACTGTTGATAGCCGTAACTGGTGAATTCGTACTGGCTATCTACTCCGATTTCAGAGCATTCTCGTCTGAGTTTGCCAGAGCGCAGAATAACTGACAAATTCATGAACGCTCAACACCCGTTGAATATGGCCGGAGTCAGTAAACGTTGGCAATAAAACATAAATAAATTGTTGCCAGCAGTACAGTTGCAGTCACCAAAGCTCTGGATAACATAAAAACAGCCTAACCAGCTCTGCTAGGGCAAGTAAAATGGCCAGAGTGAGCTGTTCTCTCATTTGTGTCTGGAAGTAAGTAGCAAGATAGTCCATGTTAGGCATTTAGCTTGACTGCTGTTAGGACAGAACGCTCGGATCAAACCTACTCCTCAGCTAGAGCGTCCAGTGTACGCTCTGAACGCTCCGAGAGCGAAACGCTCTGAATTTACGAATGACAATTCGAATGAGTTTATGGGCTGGGCTATAGTTTAAGAGGTCTTGAATGATGCTGAATGGGTATAGATAAAGACGAGCTCTCCAGTGGGTGTACCAAAACATTCAAAGGTCATTTTCTCAAAAGTGAGGTTTCATTCAAAGCAGAATTACTTTCCCATTGTTCCTCAACTTGTAATGATTGTCGTCGTGAGAAGGAGAAGAGAAACAAGGTGCAGCGTGGTAAGTGTTCATGTTTTCTTTATTTAAACTGAACACAAAACAAAGTAACAAAGAGAATGAACGAAAACGAAACAGTCCTGTCAGGTGCAGAAACACAAAACAGAAAACAACTACCCACAAAACCCATGTGGGCAAGAGCTACCTAAGTATGGTTCTCAATCAGAGACAACGACAGACAGCTGTCCCTGATTGAGAACCATACCCGGCCAAAAACAAAGAAATACAAAAACATAGAAAAAAGAACATAGAACGCCCACCCTAGTCACACCCTGGCCTAACCAAAATAGAGAATAAAAAGCCTCTCTATGGCCAGGGCGTGACACAACTGTAGTGTATGACATACAATTTGCTAGCTCTGAGTCTCTACTTTTATCCAATGTAAAAAACACAATTTTGCTACATAAGACTGAATCGAGCCGGTCGGTTACATTTATAATAAAAAAAAAACTGAAATATCATATTTACTTAGTATGCAGACCCTTTACTCAGTACTTTGTTGAAGCACCTTTGGCAGTAATTACAGCATTGAGTCTTCTTCAGTATAACGCTACAAACTTGGCAGATCTGTATTTGGGGAGTTTCTCCCATTCTTCTCTGCAGATCGTAAATACACAGATGGGGAGTGTAAATACACAGGTATTTTAAGGACCCTCTAGAGATGTTCGATCGGGTTCAAGTCCGGGCTCTGGCTGGGCCCCTCATTCAGAGACTTGTCCCGAAGCCACTCCTGCCTTGCCTTGGCTGTGTGCTTTAGAGTCGTTGTCCTGTTGGAAGGTGAACCTTCACCCCAGTCTGAGGTCCAAAGCGCTCTGGAGCATGTTTTTATCAAGGATCTCTCTCTACTTTGCACCATTCATCAGATAATCTTGTTTCTCATGGTCTGAGATTCTTTAGGTGCCTTCTGGCAAACTCCATAGAGGAACTCTGGAGCTCTGCCAGAGTGACCATCGGGTTCTTGGTCACCTCCCTGACCAAGGCCTTTCTCAGTTTGGCCAGGCGGCCAGGTATAGGAAGTGTCTTGGTGGTTCCAAACTTCTTCCATTTAAGAATGAAGGAGGCCACTGTGTTCTTGGGGATCTTCAATGCTCCACACATTTTTTGGTACCGTTCCCCATATCTGTGCCTCGACACAGTCCTGTCTCGGAGCTCTACGGACAATTCCTTCGACCTCATGGCATGGATTTTGCTCTGACATGCACCGTCAACTATGGGACCTTATATAGACAGGTGTGTGCCTTTCCAAATAATGTCCAATAAATTTAATTCACCACAGGTGGCAAGCTGTAGAAACATTTCAAGGATGATCAATGGAAACAGGATGCACCTGAGCTCAATTTCGAGTCTCATAGCAAAGGTACTGAATACTTATGTAAATAAGGTATTTCTGTTTTTTTTTAAAGACATTTGCAATACATGCACTTTATCATTATGGGGTATTGTGTGTAGATTGCTGAGGATTTAATTTTATTTAATACATTTTAGAATAAGACTTACGTAACAAAATGTGGAAAAAGCAAGGGGTCTGAATACTTTCTGAGGGCACTGTATTATTTCCATCAATATTCTGGATAAATTGACCTAAAAGGGTGTATACTTTGGCTTCAGAGAACTGCATTACAGGCATACTGTATAATGTACTAACACCCGTGTAAAGTCATTTGAAAGCTGACTGGGAACCACATGTGGGATCTGCAACACTTAATCGTCTGATGACTTGTTCTAAATGAATGTGAAGACAGTTTTGCCAAATATTAACTCTGATAATAAAGCACATCCATCTGTGCATTACTGTGGGTTTGATTACTTTTGAATGTGATCCATGCTTTTGCACGCAGTTGTTGAACATTCTCGGACCCTCAGCCGTGCAGAACGTACAACTGCTTCATCTAGTGAGTATGGATATGTATCATTATCATTGTCCTGCCCATTTATGTTTGTTGGTGAGGATATAAGATATGAGATAAGAGGAGAATATATTATTATGTGTTGTAGTTATTGGTAAGAGGGACTAGTCTACTCAGACTACTCCCTAGGCTATAGCAGGACCACACCACCACCAGTCAGGTGCAAACACAGTGGAGGAGCAGCTGTATCTGGTCAGCCGTGAGCCTACAGCCCCCGGTATCATAGTTAGACCATCACGTAGGGAGCTCATTTCCTGGCTTAACAATATACACAGGCAATGGTTCACACTCTGTAAAATAACCTCCTATTTTTCCAATTGTTTCTTTGAAATGATGGCCCCACTCTTCCCTTCCCAAGAGTACCCTGTTATTCCACAAGTTGCTGCTCTTAACTTTGATTTAGAATGTCACCCCTGTGCAACCTTGCCCTTTGACCCCAGGCAATAAATTCCCTACATGTTCCAGGTACCCAGGGCTTACGGTCCAGTGGGACCCATCAAACCCTTAATTGCTTATCCTCGTCTGTGTTCAGACGCTCATGTCATTGAAATTGGTGTGTTGTATACATTTGTGGGCCTAAGGTTGAGCTTGGCAGGAGTCCAGTGCCAAAAAATACTAGAGGCTTTGTGGCCTGCTTGTGTGTCTTGTACATGAACACGCAGGGTCATGGAGGATGGATGGATGGGTAGGCGTATCAGGAAGCCTGAACCAGGGCAGGCCAAATTTTGAACGCTTTGTGACTGCTAAGCATGTTCCTCAGCCTGCAATCTGAAAAGGATATGCAGTACAAAATGTCATACTTTACCATGAGTGACACAGCCTACTCACATGTTGTTACAAAAAGTGTTATGGTGGTGAGAAATCTGTATTACAAATTGGCGAGAAGGCATTATAGATTGCACTTTGTATGATTTTCGCAGTAGTACTGAGAGCTTTTCCTGACCACGTAAAGACATACAGCATAGTACTTGGTTTTAAATTGAGCTGACTCAGTCAAATTAAAACACAACTCTCCTGTGCTACGCTATAACTCTGAGAGCTTGTCGTCAGTCTCACAGACTCACAGTCCCACCTCCCAAATAATCTCCATGATGAGTTAGGGCCTGCTCCACCAGAAACCCCTAACTCAGTCCAACATTCTGCTCTCATGTCCTTGACGGGGTTAACCCCAGCCCCAGGCCACATGCTCTTATCATGGGAGTCCTGGAACCAGTGGTGTAGTCAGTCACCAAGCGCCTGGAGCTGAACCCAAGGCCACCACTCCTGTACAAAGTAAGCTAGAGAAAGCTAGAAATAAAACAAGTGCTTTATATCACCCCATAAAAACATTGTCCCTTTCTAAACAGGCGTGGACCCCTCCCCTTCAATTCTGAACGACAGTTTCCACAGTGCTTCGTACTGTAGGCTAGGCTGTTTTCATTCTTCTTTTCCACATTAGGCAGGGCCTTGGAAAAAGACAGGGCCCCTTTTCTTTCAGGCACAATATCCAAGTCCCTGCCAATGTGCCACAGGCTAAGAGGGCAACATAAAGATTTATGATCAGATTAAGTGATTTAAAAGTCCTTTAACATATTTTACTGTTCCGCTTATACTATAGGGTATAAATATATGGATGGGAGGAGATGGCATGGTCTAATGGCTCTGCTTGCCTGTTCCTACACCAGGATACGCACCATTTATTTGTACTTTAGGTGTGCAATTATGAATAGTAGATGTGGGTGAGGTAATATCAAACTGAATGATTTAGGATAAGGTAATAAACAAATTGCAGATATGGGAATTGTACTTGTCTGGGCTTTCAAGGTAGGCCTAAGAGTTAGGCATTTTATTGGCCCTGATAGAAGTAATGAAAAGGGGAAAGTCTTGGATCCATTGAACTGATGTTGATACAGTCTTTCAAGAACTCATAACCTCTGCTGGAAACTTCTCTCCTCTCCAGCATGCTGCCACACACTCAGACATACATTCACATGTATTCAGTGTTAGTTTTGGGTTATATTTAGGTTCTGTTTGCAATTCATTTGCTCACAAATCTATTGTTGTGCTCAGATGATGATTTTAGTCACGTCGGTCGGCGCTGATTAACTTGATCTATCTTGCAAGTTGTCATTACTGGGTATCTTACATACTGTCACCTAGTAGGCTGAAACCCCATTCCATGCACCCAAAATCCATAGGTAAGGCTGTACCTTGTAATACAAATGGTCGATACATAGACGGTTGACTGTCGTTTTTAATGTGGCCCATTTCAAACTGGATTCAAAGTCCAGCAATAAGTGCTACGACGCTAATATTTGTGAAAACTTTACACAGTTGTGTTCTAAAGGTGTCACCGAGTAGGCTGATACCCCATTTCATGGGTTTACAGTCTCTAGCTTAGGCTGTACAGTTCAATATGTATGTTCAATACATATAATTGTCTGACCGCTTAAATGGGAATTTCACCCGTGCTCTGCTACGGGATATAGTCATTACTATAATAACAACTCTGTTTTTATCATAAACATCACAATTATACAAACCACAAGCTAGAACTCGCACATTTTCATTTCCCTGGCAGAATCGGGATACACTCCCTGCGTATTCGTTTGCTCATAGTGAACCAGGCGGCAGCGTAGCCTAGTGGTTAGAGCGTTGGACTAGTAACCGGAAGGTTGCGAATTCAAACCCCCGAGCTGACAAGGTACAAATCTGTCGTTCTGCCCCTGAACAGGCAGTTAACCCACTGTTCCCAGGCCGTCATTGAAAATAAGAATGTGTTCTTAACTGACTTGCCTGGTTAAATAAAGGTAAAAAAAAAAATAAAAAAAACACAAAGCCCGGCATTCATAGTGAATGTAGATACCGCCCGCTAGGTAGAGGGGGCGTGCCCACAACCTTTGAATATTGACGTTGTTAACTTTGAACGGCCAACACACAGCAATCTCAGAACTTCTCTAGGCAAGATGTTTTTGAAAACATTTTCTGATTAGGTATCCATCAGCTGAGAAATGATGTGATACCATTTTTTCCCCATCACAACAAAATGGAAGATTCTCAATTAGCGGTACCCTAAGGTTAGCTAGCTTTCTAACCTAGCTGGACTAGTTGCTATCTTTTGGAATAATTGCTATCTTTTGGTATACACACTGTCAATCAATTTGGCGTATGCCATAGCAGTCACTGCTAGACTGGTTACCTTCAGCAGAACATGTTTGTTCGTTCTATCTTTGACTGAAGTTAACTAACGTAAGCCAGCTAATGTTACTCTTATTTGTTATCTCAATTTGGTAGCCATCTATTCCACCCTTGCCTGGAAAACACCCCGTTACTAAAAACAGATTTGTTGATATTGCTAACTCATTCTATGTTTGTGTGTTTGTAGCAATGAAGAGTGTATATAAATCATCTATGATTTAGTTGGTTAGTTGGTTCTCAGACAGTTTCAGCTGGTTAGCAATCTTGCTGCCAATTTAGTGATGTTCGTTAGCTAACAGCAAGCTGACAATATTGAATTGTCCATGTTAGGAATGCTTAGCTAGCAAGTCTAATAGAGATCAATACAATTAGTGGGGTGGTTAAATTGTGTATTGTTGTGTATTTTGTTGTAGGTGGTACCTAATCTGATTCCACCAACATGTGCTTTCAACCTCTAGCTCTGCACAAGGTAAAGGTAAGTTTACACGCTGGTAAGTGTACAACCTACATTTTCACAAGCTGATGGCTAAGATAGCTAAAATTACAGTACGTTTGGTATAAACATGAATTGGGTAGTGTTTGTATGGTTTGTGTTTGTTTTATGGGGTTACAGGTGGTTAGAGGTAGCCTGAGGATGACAGAGTACCTTCCAGACCATGTAATCAATTTAGTCTACCCATTTTCTCTTTTTAGCTTTCTTTTTGTAAAACTCAGATTATCTGGAGTCCATCCACAGTGCCTGGGTGTAAAAATATCCCAATGCGGGGGCATTTTGGTATAAGCTTGGAGTGATTACTGACATATTCAATCTCTTCCTATCCCAGTCTACTGTCCCCACATGCTTCAAGATGTCTGCCATTGTTCCTGTACCCAAGAAAGCAAAGGTAACTGAACTAAAGGACTATCGCCCCATAGCACTCATTTCTGTCTTCATGAAGTGCTTTGAGAGACTAGTCAAGGATATCCCCTCTACCTTACCTGACACCCTAGACCCACTTCAATTTGCTTACCGCTCCAATAGATCCACAGACGATGCAATTGCAATCACACTGCACACTGCCTTATCTCATCTGGACAAGAGGAATAGCTATGTAAGAATGCTGTTCATTGACTATAGCTCAGCATTCAACACCATAGTACCCTCCAAGTTCATCATTAAACTTGAGGCTCTGGGTCTGAACCCCACCCTGTGCAACTGGATCCTGGACTTCCTGGCGGACCGCCCCCCAGGTGGTGAAGGTAGGAAACAACATCTCCACTTCGCTGACCCTCAACACTGGGACCCCACAAGGGTGTGTGCTCAGCCCCCTCCTGTACTCCCTGTTCACACATGACTGTGTAGCCACGCATGCCTCCAACTCAATTATCACGTTTGCAGACACAACAGTAGTAGGTCTGATTACCAACAATGACGAGACAGCCTACAGGGAGGAGGCGAGAGCCCTGGGAGTGTGGTGCCAAGAAAATAACCTCTAATCCAACGTCAATAGAACAAAGGAGCTGATCACGGACTTCAGGAAATAGCAGAAGGAGCACCCCCCTCCGATCCACATCGACGGGACCGCAGTGGAGAAGGTGGAAAGCTTCAAGTTCCTCAGTGCCAAAATGAAATGTTCCACCCACACACACAGTGTAATGAAGAAGGCTCAACAGTGCCTCAGGAGGCTGAAGAAATTTGTCTTGGCACCTGAAACCCTCACAAACTTTTACAGATGCACAATCGAGAGCATCCTGACGGGCTGATCACCGCCTGGTATGGCAACTGCACCACCAGCAACCTCAGGGCTCTCCAGAGTGTTATGTGGTCTGCCCAACGCATCACCGGGGGCAAATTACCTGCCCTCCAGGACACCTACAGCACCCGATGTCACAGAAAGGTCAAAACGATCATCAAGGACAACAACCACTCGAGCCCCTACCTGTTCACCCCACTATCATCCAGAAGGCGAGGTCAGTACAGGCGCATCAAAGTAGAGAGACTGAAAAACAGCTTCTATCTCAAGGCCTTCAGACTGTTAAATACTGTTAAATAGCCATCACTAGCACATTAGAGGCTGCTGCCCTATGTACATAGACTTGGAATCACTGGCCACTTTACTAATGGAACACTAACCACTAATAATGTTTACATATTTTGCATTATTCATCTCATATCGCTCAAATATTTATATATTCTTAATTCCATTGCTTTACTTTACATTTGTGTGTATTTTAGTGAAATTGTTAGATATTACTGCACTGATAGAGTTAGAAACACAAGCATTTCGCTACACCTGCAATAACATATGCTAAACACATGTACACATGTTTGTGACAAATAAAAATTGATTCAATTTGATTTTGGGTATACGAGCATGAGGGAGCAGACATACCTTGCGTTTATGGAGCACAACAAGATTGTGGGACAAAAACCAGCAAGGGACACTGAAATGTATAAAAATCAAGACTACAACAGCAATGTCACAACCACCTCATTCTTCTCCCTGCAGATTCTCAAAACACAGTACAAAGACACAATACAAAATCCCCCTGCCAAGGGCTACTATTGACAAGCATGATCTGTCAAAGTCAATGGGCTGGGGGAGGTTTAATAGACAGTACTTTGAGATGAGGAAGGTTTTTTTGATTGTGCAGGGTTGTGCTCAATCTTTTATACAAAACAATTCACACTGTGTAAGAACTGCCCTTTTAAGACTTTTCACACCCCCAGCCCATTCACTTTGTTGACTGATATTTCCTCCCAAAAGCAGTCCCCTCATTGTCCCTAAACAATACACTAGTCAGTCCTATTCGGTTGATAACTTTACCAGCAAAGGCGTTTTGCCCCAAAAGTGTCAAATGCTAACATCACAACCATGTCCTTCCAGGAGACGTGCAGTACCAGCACATTTTCTGCAAGAGGACCCAAACAGTTGGTGGCTAAGAAGCCCTACACCCATTTTGGCAGAGTCTTATACAGCTGTCCTTTCACTGCAGACAGAACAAGCCCATCAAGTCTCAGCTTCCCCAACTTCCCCAGCCCACCATGCCGAACACCTACAGGACGGTAGCTCTCCAGGAACAGGGTTGGAGAGCCCTGATTTCGAACCACCATAAAATAAATATGATTATTCTCTCTTTGAAATGTGTCTGTTCTTATGGATTCAAAGAATATATTTATATAAGCTCTGTAGCATCAAACAAATTCTAAAATACAGGGGCGTGTACACTATATAATACTAACTCAAGAGAACTGGTTATTCAACAAGAATGTTATATGGTCAAAGTAACATACAACAACAAAAAGTGTGTCTCAGGTATAGAGACACAAGTGCAGAGAACTGTAGTTACATGTTTATTTGTTTTGTATTTTATTAGGATCCCCATTAGCTGTTGTGAAAGAAGCAGCTACTCTTCCTTGGGCCCACACAAAACATGAAACACGACATAATACAGAACATTAATAGACAAGAATTGCTCAAGGGCAGAACACCAGCTTTAGGACAGAACTGCGAGGGTATGTCTTCATTGATTGAGACAGGTGGGTGTCCACCCCCCCATCCTGTAACTCCCAGTAATGGATACCAAAAATCCTTGGGTAAATCACATTATCTGGTGTAACAATCTGTGGCTTAGAGAACTGGTGATCAGCAGATGATGAGAGATGTGGATGAAATTGCCATTCCAAAGAAACATACAGTAAGTTCAAGGAATACTTGTAAAGCTGTGGGAGGAGTGTTTTCATGATCAAACTGCCATTCAGCTCATCATGAGTCATCTGCTTGAAATCCAGCATAATGTCTAGTCCCTCGAGAGGGATACAGTTCACAGGAAACAGTTCTGCCATAATGACACATACAAGCAAAGGAATTCTATTTCTGTATCTAGAATCCATTCCAGGAAGAAGCCCAGGCACCACACTTTATTTTCTGTAAGGCATGTTTAAAAAAAATTATACTCTATTGTACAGTTTGAAAAACAGTTGAACCGTGCCAACATAACATCAATATTAGAGTAGACTAGTTGAACATGCATACATATGCACAGGCACAGAGATGACATTTACATCAAAATCAAGCCCAATAGAAAAAATGTGTCATAACCCTCAATCTTTGCACAGTGACCACTGTGCTACCTGTCCCAGACCTGCTGTTTTCAACTCTCTAGAGACAGCAGGAGCTGTAGAGATACTCTTAATGATCGGCTATGAAAAGCCAACTGACATTTACTCCTGAGGTTCTGACTTGCTGCACCCTTGACAACTACTATGATTATTATTATTTGACCATGCTGGTCATTTATGAACATTTGAGCGTCTTGGCCATGTTCTGTTATAATCTCCACCCGGCACAGCCAGAGGAGGACTGGCCACCCCTCATAGCCTGGTTCCTCTCTAGGTTTCTTCCTATGTTTTGGCCTTTCTAGTGAGTTTTTCTTAGCCACCGTGCTTCTACACCTGCATTGCTTGCTGTTTGGGGTTTTAGGCTGGGTTTCTGTACAGCACTTTGAGATATCAGCTGATGTACGAAGGGCTATAGAAATAAATTTGATTCATTCAGAGTATCTCTACCGCTCTTGCTGTCTCTAGAGAGTTGAAAACAGCAGATTTGGGACAGGTAGCTCGTCCAGTGAACAGGTCAGGATTCCATAGCTGCAGGTAGAACAGTTGAAACTGGAGCAGCAGCACTGCCAGGTGGACTGGGAACAGCAAGGAGTCATCAGGCCAGGCAGTCCTGAAGCATGGTCCTAGGGCTCAGATCCTCCGAGAGAAGGAAAGGAAGAAAGGAAGAAAGGAAGAAAGGAAGAAAGGAAGAAAGAATGAAAGAAAGAAAGAAAGAAAGAAAGAAAGAAAGAAAAAGAAAGAAAGAAAGAGAAAGAAAGAGAGAAAGAAAGAGAGAAAGAAAGAGAGAGCATACTTAAATTCACACAGGACACCGGATAAGACAGGAGAAATACTCCAGATATAACAGACAGGCCCTTGCCCCCCGACACAAACTACTGCAGCATAAATACTGGAGGCTGAGACAGGAGGGGTCAGGAGACACTGTGGCCCCATCCGACGACACCCCCGGACAGGGCCAAACAGGCAGGATATAACCCCACCCACTTTGCCAAAGCACAGCCCCCACAACACTAGAGGGATATCTTCGACCACCAACTTACCATCCTGAGACAAGGCCGAGTATAGCCCACAAAGATCTCCGCCACGACACAATCCAACCCAGACAGGAAAATCATGTCAATGACTCAACCCACTCAAGTGACGCACCCCTCCCAGGGACGGCATGGAAGAGCACCAGTAAGCCAGTGACTCAGCCCCTGTAATACGGTTAGAGGCAGAGAATCCCAGTGGAGAGAGGAGAACCGGCCAGGCAGAGACAGCAAGGGCGGTTCGTTGCTCCAGTGCCTTTCCGTTCACCTCACACTCCTGGGCCAGACTACACTCAATCATAGGACCTACTGAAGAGATGAGTCTTCAATTAAGACAAAGGTTGAGACCGAGTCTGCGTCTCTCACATGAGTAGGCAGACCATTCCACAAAAATGGAGCTCTATAGGAGAAATCCCCGCCTCCAGCTCTTTGGTTAGTAATTCTAGGGACGGTAAGGAGGCCTGCCTCTTGTGACCATAGCGTACGTGTAGGTATGTACGGCAGGAGCAAATCGGAAAGATGGGTAGGAGCAAGCCCATGTAATGCTTTGTAGGTTAGCAGTAAAACCTTGAAATCGGCCCTTGCCTTAACAGGAAGCCAGTGTAGAGAGGCTAGCACTGGAGTAATATGATCCATTTTTTTGGTTCTTGTCAAGATTCTAGCAGCCGTGTTTAGTACTAATATAAGTATGCCCCCAATGCAATTCAAAAGTCTAATATACTGAAAAAAATATATAAATATGAACATTTTCAATGATTTTACTGAGTTACAGTTTATATAAATAAGGAAATTAGTCAATTTAAATAAATTCATTCGGCCCTAATCTATGGCTTTGACATGACTGGTGTCTTGACTGTCCTGTGAGGATCCGAATGGGTCAGATCAGCTTGGCAATGGATGAGAGTAACCAGGCCCTCTCTCACCCACAGAGGGGAGGAGGGAGCTACTGGGGGGTTAACAGTTCACACCCTGTTGTAAATTAAAGGAGACGAGATCTAGGGTCTGGACAATCAGAGCCTTACAAGCGTGCAGCTGAAAGGCCCAACACCCTTCCTAAGAAGGCCTGGTTTCAACAGAGATAAACGGTGAACGAAGGCATTCACACGTAAATACATTCATGATTTCTCATTCAAAATGGGCCCTGGTTCGTGAGCAAAGTATATGATTTCTATGAGTATAGTTTCTAAAATGTGTCAACGATAAGTCTATCGCTCTCTCTCTGTGTCTCTCTCTCTCTCTCCTTCTCAATGTTGTTGTGTAACAAGCCGCCATATGTTGTGCCAGTCCGCTGGGGATCTTTTCCTCATGTATTAAGTGTGTATGTTTTCCTGTGTTATTTAGTTAGCTAGTAAATAAATAATTAAACAAATTTGTGTAGTACAGAATCATATGGGTTCAAATCAAATCAAATCAAATTTATTTATATAGCCCTTCGTACATCAGCTGATATCTCAAAGTGCTGTACAGAAACCCAGCCTAAAACCCCAAACAGCAAACAATGCAGGTGTAAAAGCACGGTGGCTAGGAAAAACTCCCTAGAAAGGCCAAAACCTAGGAAGAAACCTAGAGAGGAACCGGGCTATGTGGGGTGGCCAGTCCTCTTCTGGCTGTGCCGGGTAGAGATTATAACAGAACATGACCAAGATGTTCAAATGTTCATAAATGACCAGCATGGTCGAATAATAATAAGGCAGAACAGTTGAAACTGGAGCAGCAGCACAGTCAGGTGGACTGGGGACAGCAAGGAGCCTTCATGTCAGGTAGTCCTGGGGCACGGTCCTAGGGCTCAGGTCAGTTGAAACTGGAGCAGGAGCATGGCCAGGTGGACTGGGGACAGCAAGGAGTCCTCATGTCAGGTAGTCCTGGGACATGGTCCTAGGGCTCAGGTCCTCCGAGAGAGAGAAAGAAAGAGAGGAGAGAATTAGAGAACGCACACTTAGATTCACACAGGACACCGAATAGGACAGGAGAAGTACTCCAGATATAACAAACTGACCCTAGCCCCCGACACATAAACTACTGCAGCATAAATACTGGAGGCTGAGACAGGAGGGGTCAGGAGACACTGTGGCCCCATCCGAGGACACCCCGGACAGGGCCAAACAGGAAGGATATAACCCCACCCACTTTGCCAAAGCACATCCCCCACACCACTAGAGGGATATCTTCAACCACCAACTTACCATCCTGAGACAAGGCCGAGTATAGCCCACAAAGATCTCCGCCACGGTACAACCCAAGGGGGGCAACCCAGACAGGCCGACCACAACAGTGAATCAACCCACCCAGGTGACGCACCCCCCCCAGGGACGGCACGAGAGAGCCCCAGCAAGCCAGTGACTCAGCCCCGTAACAGGGTTAGAGGCAGAGAATCCCAGTGGAAAGAGGGGAACCGGCCAGGCAGAGACAGCAAGGGCGGTTCGTTGCTCCAGAGCCTTTCCGTTCACCTTCCCACTCCTGGGCCAGACTACACTCAATCATATGACCCACTGAAGAGATGAGTCTTCAGTAAAGACTTAAAGGTTGAGACCGAGTTTGCGTCTCTGACATGGGTAGGCAGACCGTTCCATAAAAATGGAGCTCTATAGGAGAAAGCCCTGCCTCCAGCTGTTTGCTTAGAAATTCTAGGGACAATTAGGAGGCCTGCGTCTTGTGACCGTAGCGTACGTGTAGGTATGTACGGCAGGACCAAATCAGAGAGGTAGGTAGGAGCAAGCCCATGTAATGCTTTGTAGGTTAGCAGTAAAACCTTGAAATCAGCCCTTGCTTTGACAGGAAGCCAGTGTAGAGAGGCTAGCACTGGAGTAATGGGTTGGGTTGTGCGGTGGCGGAGATCTTTGTGGGCTATACTCAGCCTTGTCTCAGGATGGTAAGTTGGTGGTTGAAGATATCCCTCTAGTGGTGTGGGGGCTGTGCTTTGGCAAAGTGGGTGGGGTTATATCCTTCCTGTTTGGCCCTGTCCGGGGGTGTCCTCGGATGGGGCCACAGTGTCTCCTGACCCTCCTGTCTCAGCCTCCAGTATTTATGCTGCAGTAGTTTATGTGTCGGGGGGCTAGGGTCAGTTTGTTATATCTGGAGTACTTCTCCTGTCCTATTCGGTGTCCTGTGTGAATCTAAGTGGGCGTTATCTAATTCTCTCCTTCTTTCTTTCTCTCTCTCGGAGGACCTGAGCCCTAGGACCATGCCCCAGGACTACCTGACATGATGACTCCTTGTTGTCCCCAGTCCACCTGACTGTGCTGCTGCTCCAGTTTCAACTGTTCTGCCTTACTATTATTTGACCATGCTGGTCATTTATGAACATTTGAACATCTTGGCCATGTTCTGTTATAATCTCCACCCGGCACAGCCAGAAGAGGACTGGCCACCCCACATAGCCTGGTTCCTCTCTAGGTTTCTTCCTAGGTTTTGGCCTTTCTAGGGAGTTTGTCCTAGCCACCGTGCTTCTACACCTGCATTGCTTGCTGTTTGGGGGTTTAGGCTGGGTTTCTGTACAGCACTTTGAGATATCAGCTGATGTACGAAGGGCTATATAAATAAAATTAGATTTGATTTTGATTTGATATGTAAGGCTGGGGTTTTTGCAGATGCAGGAAGTTATGACTGTTCAGAATGATGAAATGATACGGGTTTCTGATTAATAAGTTGGCTGTTTTATGGATGTGATAGGTAAAACCTTTTGAGTTTTACTCGGGAGATGGTAACTCTTTAAACAACCGCACTCGTGGTGGCCCAAATTCCTATCGGGTAACAATTAAACATAGTTAGTTGATTCGATAATAACAGTCATCAGAATAATGAAAGTAAAGTAACGACACTGGACAGGGACACAGCCATGGATGGGTCTGGGAGGGCATAGGCCCACCCACTTGGGAGCCAGACCCAGCCAATCAGAATTATATTTTCCACACAAAAGGGCTTTATTCGAGACAGAAATGCTCCTCAGTTTCATTAGCTGTCCAGGGGGCTGGTCTCAGATGATCCCGCAGCTAAAGAAGAAGGATGTGGAGGTCCTGGAATGACGTGGTTATACATGGCCTGCGGTTGTGAAGCCTGTTGGACGTACTGCCAAATTCTCTAAAACGACATTGGAGGCGGCTTATGGTAGAGAAATTAACATTAAATGATCTGGCAACAGATCTCGTGGACATTTCTGCAGTCAGCATGTGCAGGTAGCCTAGTGGTTAGAGCGTTGGGCTAGTAACCGAAAGGTTGTGGGATTGAATCCCCGAGCTGACAAGGTAATTCTGCCCCTGAGCAAAGCAGTTATCCCACAGTTACTCGGGCGCCGAAGATGTGGATGTCGATTATGGCAGCCCCCCGCACCTCTCTGATTGGGTTAAATACATTCAGTTGAACAACTGACTACTTACCCTCCTTAAAACATGTGGCATTGCGTTGTGAGACAAAACAGCACATTTTATAATGGCCTTTTATAGTCCCCAGCACAAGGTGCATCTGTGTAATGATCATGCTGTTTAATCAGTTTCTTGATATGCCAAATCTGTCATGTGGATAGTTAATCTGGGTAAAGGAAACATGCTCACTAACAGGGATGTAAACAAATTTGTGCAGAAAACAAGCTTTTTGTTCATGTGGAAAAATTCTGGGATCTTTTATTTCAGCACATGAAACAACAATTTACATGTTGTTAATATTTTTGTTCAGTACATCCACAGTGTGATTTCAGTAGACTTTTTTATTTTTGTGTCAAATTAACAAATAGTCTTTTGTTGAATTTATATAACATTCCGACCTTGTTTAGCATTATCTAGTCCAAATGTGGCATGCTTCCAGTATTTGTATCCATTTGAATCCCTTTCAATGGGGACCTTTTATTTTGAAGGCGAACTGCAAATTGTTATTGTGGCTAGCTTCACACAGGTAATAGCTCTGCCTTGCACAGCCATTACAGTGGCGCAGTGCTAGGGATGGGGAGAGTGGGCTAATGGCCCCCCAAACCCAGATTCTATAAATGTATAGGATGTGTAACTCTGCAATGTGTTAGTGTACATGGGAATATCTTTGTTTAGTTACTATGGCTGAGTTATACGACATTCAAAAGTCAATGACTTAAAACTGTTTTCCTTTATTTTGATTTCAATGGTAATTGAGTCATATTTTACAATGTAAGACGGTCACAATCAATTGAGTCATTCACCTGAAAACTGCAGACAATGACGTTTCACTATCCATGGTAAATTCGAAACATACGTTAATGTTTTGTTCAAAATGGATTTGAGCTATTAGAGGGCAACAGCCAGCAGACAGTTGAAACAATCAACCCTTGCAGTTATGCAAGCACACCACCTGTGTCATTAAGGCCCAGATCTTTTGGCAGAAGCCGAATTAAAGGTTACAATAGCACTGCCAAATCAGGCTCTGCATGTGGAAACGTTGTATAGTGCACCTTTAACAGAAAATCACCTTCCGATGTAAAAACCATGGACATTAAAAACAAAGACAAAGTTTTAAGTGAGAATAGGCATTGGTCTGAAGTTGAAAAAGAAAGGAAATGAATGAGCACCGCAATGCCTACTCCACCCATGTTCTAGCAAGTTTTTCCAGCACACAGCTTTGACCTACTATATCACGTTTCAGGGAAGACCCAGATGCAGATAGTGTCGAAGTAACAAAAGTTTATTACTAGAACGGGGGGCAGGCAGAAGGACAGGTCAAAGGCAGGCAGAGGTCAGTGAGCCGGGTCAGAGTCTAAAAGGGACAGAATGGCAGGCAGTCTCAGGGTCAGGGCAGGCCTAGAGGTCAATAATCCAAGGTACAGAACCGCAGGCAGGGTCAGCGCAAGCAGAATGGTTAAAACCGGGAAAACTAGAAAACAGGAACTTTAGAAAAGACAGGCGCAAGGGGGAAAACCACTGGTAGGCTTGCCGAACAAAACAAACTGGCAACAGACAAACAGAGAACAAAGGTATAAATACACTGGGGAATAATGGGGAAGATGGGCGACACCTGGAGAGGGGTGGAGACAATCACAAAGACATACAGTGTAGAGATTATTAATGTTGTAAATGACGATTGTAGCTGGAAACCTCAGATTTTTTATGGAATATCTACATGGGCGTACAGATCCAAGTTTATCATTTTAAAAGGATAATTGATCATTAGAAATCCATTTTGCAATTATGTTAGCACAGCCGAAAACTGTTGTTCTGGTTAAAGAAGCAGTAAAACTGTCCTTCTTTTGACTAGTTGAGTATCTGGAGCATCAGCATTTGTGGGTTCAATTACAGGCTCAAAATGGCCAGAAACAAATAACTTTCTTTTGAAACTCATCTGTCTATTCTTGTTCT
The DNA here is from genome assembly GCF_023373465.1 of Oncorhynchus keta. Classification (NCBI taxonomy): domain Eukaryota; kingdom Metazoa; phylum Chordata; class Actinopteri; order Salmoniformes; family Salmonidae; genus Oncorhynchus; species Oncorhynchus keta. The sequence continues at coordinate 38,818,734 of NC_068450.1, forward strand.
GACAAATGAAGACTATTCCATGCGAGAAATTGCCAAGAAACTGAAGATCTCATACAATGCTGTGTACTATTCCCTTCACAGAACAGCGCAAAGTGGCTCTAATCAGAATAGAAAGAGGAGTGGGAGGACCCGGTGCACAACTGAGCAAGAGGACAAGTGCATTAGAGTGTCTAGTTTGAGAAACAGACACCTCACAAGTCATCAACTGGCAGCTTCATTAAATAGTACCCACAAAACGCCAGTCTCAACATCAACAGGGAAGAGGTGACTCCGGGATGCTGGCCTTCTAGGCAGAGTTGCAAAGAAAAAGCCATATCTCAGACTGGTCAATAAAAAGAAAAGATTAAGATGGGAAAAAGAACAGACACTGGACAGAGGAACTTTCTTTCTTTTTTACTATTTTCTACATTGTAGAATAATAGTGGAGACGTCAAAACTATGAATAAACACATATGGAATAATGTAGTAACCTAAATATTTTTTACATTTGAGATTCTTCAAAATAGCCTCCCTTTGCCTTGAAAGACCGAATACAAACAGTGCAGCTATTCCCTCCGCAAGGCTATCAAACAAGCTAAGCGTCAGTATAGAGACAAAGTAGAATCTCAATTCAACGGCTCAGACACGAGGTATGTGGCAGGGTCTACAGTCAATCACGGACTACAAGAAGAAAACCAGCCCAGTCACGGACCAGGATGTCTTGCTCCCAGGCAGACTAAATAACTTTTTTTGCCCGCTTTGAGGACAATACAGTGCCACTGACACGGCCTGCAACGAAAACATGCAGACTCTACTTCACTGCAGCCGAGGTGAGTAAAACATTTAAACGTGTTAACACTCGCAAGGCTGCAGGCCCAGACGGTATCCCCAGCCGCGCCCTCAGAGCATGCGCAGACCAGCTGGCCGGTGTGTTTACAGACATATTCAATCAATCCCTATACCAGTCTGCTGTTCCCACATGCTTCAAGAGGGACACCATTGTTCCTGTTCCCAAGAAAGCTAAGGTAACTGAGCTAAACGACTACCGCCCCGTAGCACTCACTTCCGTCATCATGAAGTGCTTTGAGAGACTAGTCAAGGATCATATCACCTCCACCCTACCTGACACCCTAGTCCCACTCCAATTTGCTTACCGCCCAAATAGGTCCACAGACGATGCAATCTCAACCACACTGCACACTGCCCTAACCCATCTGGACAAGAGGAATACCTATGTGAGAATGCTGTTCATCGACTACAGCTCGGCATTCAACACCATAGTACCCTCCAAGCTCGTCATCAAGCTCGAGACCCTGGGTCTCGACCCCGCCCTGTGCAACTAGGTACTGGACTTCCTGACGGGCCGCCCCCAGGTGGTGAGGGTAGGCAACAACATCTCCACCCCACTGATCCTCAACACTTGGGCCCCACAAGGGTGCGTTCTAAGCCCTCTCCTGTACTCCCTGTTCACCCACGACTGCGTGGCCACGCACGCCTCCAACTCAATCATCAAGTTTGCGGACAACACAACAGTGGTAGGCTTGATTACCAACAACGACGAGACGGCCTACAGGGAGGAGGTGAGGGCCCTCAGAGTGTGGTGTCAGGAAAATAACCTCACACTCAACGTCAACAAAACTAAGGAGATGATTGTGGACTTCAGGAAACAGCAGAGGGAACACCCCCCTATCCACATCGATGGAACAGTAGTGGAGTGGGTAGTAAGTTTTAAGTTCCTCGGCATACACATCACAGACAAACTGAATTGGTCCACTCACACAGACAGCATCGCGAAGAAGGCGCAGCAGCGCCTCTTCAACCTCAGGAGGCTGAAGAAATTCAGCTTGTCACCAAAAGCACTCACAAACTTCTACAGATGCACAATCGAGAGCATCCTGGCGGGCTGTATCACCGCCTGGTACGGCAACTGCTCCTCCCACAACCGTAAGGCTCTCCAGAGGGTAGTGAGGTCTGCACAACGCATCACCGGGGGCAAACTACCTGCCCTCCAGGACACCTACACCACCCGATGTTACAGGAAGGCCATAAAGATCATCAAGGACAACAACCACCCGAGCCACTGCCTGTTCACCCCGCTATCATCCAGAAGGCGAGGTCAGTACAGGTGCATCAAAGCTGGGACCGAGAGACTGAAAAACAGCTTCTATCTCAAGGCCATCAGACTGTTAAACAGCCACCACTAACATTGAGTGGCTGCTGCCAACACACTGACACTGACTCAACTCCAGCCACTTTAATAATGGGAATTGATGGGAAATGATGTAAAATATATCACTAGCCACTTTAAACAATGCTACCTAATATAATGTTACATAACCTACATTATTCATCTCATATGCATACGTATATACTGTACTCTATATCATCTACTGCATCCTTATGTAATACATGTATCACTAGCCACTTTAACTATGCCACTTTGTTTACATACTCATCTCATATGTATATACTGTACTCGATACCATCTACTGTATCTTGCCTATGCTGCTCTGTACCATCACTCATTCATATATCTTTATGTACATATTCTTTATCCCCTTACACTGTGTATAAGACAGTAGTTTTGGAATTGTTAGTTAGATTACTTGTTGGTTATTACTGCATTGTCGGAACTAGAAGCACAAGCATTTCGCTACACTCGCATTAACATCTGCTAACCATGTGTATGTGACAAATAAAATTTGATTTGATGACAGCTTTGCACACTCTTGGCATTCTCTGCTGATTCTCTAATGATGTTAGGTACAGTAGGACTTTTTTGAAAAGTGATTTATAAATAAAAACACAGCAATGTATCAACCTACTGTATGTGACATCAAACAGGGCCAACCCAACTTTCTTTCACATTATTGTGGGAAAATGTCCTCTAAGATTATGAATTCGGCTGTTTAAAAAATGTTGAATCCTTAGCAACCTGCATAAACATTGTTTGAAGTACAGTCTACCAACAAAGATACTATAGTAGGTCAAAGCTGTGCTGGAAAACCTTGGTAGAGCATGGGTGGAGTAGGCATTGTGGTGCTCATGTGAATTCTCTTTCTTTTCAGCTTCAGACCAATGCCTATTTCTCTCTTAATACATAGTTTCATACTGGTACTTTAAGTAAAAAACAAAGTGTGGATTTACATTTGTAAAATATTTCTATTGAGATCTATCTCTCTTCAACGTCATATTTGCAACTGTTATGTTTACACTCGCCCTGGATGTGGTATGCGATGTGATTGCATCTATTCGCATATCGTAAATACCATAGTGTACAGACAAACAAAATACAGATAGCAATTCAAACTATACAGGGGCTTCTCATCTAAACCATATTGCACATATACTGAGCACCTTCCTAGTATTGAGTTGCACACACACTTTTGCCTCAGAACAGCCTCATTTTGTTGGACATAGACTCTACATTGTCTACAAGGCGTCGAAAGCGTTCCACAAGGATGTTGGCCCATGTTGACTCCAAAGCTTCCCACAGTTGTGTCAAATTGGCTGGATGTCCTTTGGGTGGTGGACCATTCTTGCCACGCGCGGGAAACTGTAGAGCGTCAAAAAACCCAGCATCATTGCAGTTCTTGGCACGGGCACCTACTGCCATACCCCATTCAAAGGCACTTAAATCTTTTGTCTTTCCCATTCTTCCTCTGAATGGCACACATGCACAATCCATGTCTCAAATGTCTCAAGGTTTAAAAAACCCTTCTTTAAACCTGTCTCCTCCCCTTCATCTACACTGATTGAGGCGGATCTAACGAGTGACCTCAATAAAAGATCATAGCTTGAACCTGGATTCACTTTCATCTCGGAGCTAGTTTGTGTCGTCAAAGTATTGCGGTGTAAATTGTAAGTAAGCAACCCAAGGACAGACTCAAGGAAGACCAACAATCAAAACTAGATGGACAAAAAAATGATTACAGTGTATACTTAATGATGATGATCTCAAAACGAAAGATTCTAACTCAGCCTTCTGTGCGCTAACATGGTAAATGCAATATATTTTCATGGATATGTCTGACTGTAGAAAGCTTCCAATCATTTCAGACCTTGATCTCATTATGGGTTGGAAACCAAAATAAATCGTAGCAGAACACGTAACAACATAATTCACTCAATATACTACTGCATTTTGGGTAACGGCATAAAAAAACAACAAGCTTTGACACATGCTTACATAAAATCATTTTTTTTTTGTTGCATTTACCGAAAACAACAGTCTTCACTGTTTTATACACCAGATGCTGGGATACAAACTCATTCATTTTCATTGCTGTGGTCTCCCATCATTGTGGAAATGTCTGTAAGAAAATAGACCAAGATGTAGACTGTTAACTGTACAAATCCTACAAATTGGCCAACCTCACTGATGTTATGACACTATCTAAATAGAGACAATAAGTTCTTCTGCTGAAATTTAACAAGAACAAACTAATACTTTAGCTCATTGTAATAGATTTCGAGTACATTTTATAGAATGGAAATGACAATTAGGATCCAATGGTTAAGCCCTTATAGTACAGCATACTTTCACAGTACCACATTACAGGACTGTACCTTTGTTTAAATATTGCATTTTTGCATCTCTAGATGGCAGCAGTGTACACCAATATGCATTCCATTCAACCACGGGAGGGAGGGAGGGAGGGAGGGAGGGAGGGGGGGAGGAGAGAGAGAGAGAGAGAGAGAGAGAGAGAGAGAGAGAGAGAGAGAGAGAGAGAGAGAGAGAGAGAGAGAGAGAGAGAGAGAGAGAGAGTAAATCAAAATGTCTCTTTCTGTGTGTGAAATACTATTGAGTTTGGCCGTTTTTTTAGTTGTGCGCAAACTGGTCCACTATGTTCCCTGCAGGCTGTTCTGCATGTCAACATTTCACTGCGTTGTGCTTGTGCAGAACTAACTAACTTCCTGCTCAGGACAAAGGAGAGACTCTAGGAATACTGCCAAAGGAAGGAAAGGGGAAAAACACATCAGGAACAGGGCTTTGCTTCTATCTTTTACACATTGAAGTGATGTTTTGAATGGAAACACCCAGGAGTGATAAGGTGGGACGTCACGTCTGGCATCCATCATACCCCCAGCCTGCTGTATGTTATTGCTTTGGCTGTGTGGAGTGGAGGCTGGAGCTGGCTCTCGGCTGGGGCTGCATCCACACTCCCTCCCCACTGAATCAGTGCCATTGGAATTTGAGGTCACTCTCCTGAAGGATGGACGATAAATATGGCACACACTTAGAGAGGGGGTTGGAAATGCATAAATCTAAGCAGGATCTAACTAATTCCCGTAGACAGTAAGGAAAACCAGAGTACATCAGTTAAAAGGAAAAACTAAGCAATACATTTCCATTTAGCAAAGTCTGAGTTCTTTTGTTTTGTCTCTAAGATCCCAATAAAGGGAGAATCACACTTCTTTGTTTACTTCAAGGGGAAGTCCAGGGTTTATATTCACAAACATCTCAGCTGATTCCCCAAGGGCCCAATTCATCTTAACTACTTTTTTTTTTATAGATTTCAATAAAAGATGTTCGTGCACGTTGTCTGTTACTCCAGATTTGATTGTCAGAGCATCCGAGCCAAGGCCTGTGCCGTTTGTTTTCCATCGCAAATAAGATCTTACACATCATTGTTGTTATTCAAGGCCTTTCATTTCCCTGTGGACTCCTTTCAGTGTAGCCTTTGGAAGTGATTTGGTGTTCAGTATGAATAGCATGTACTATAAGTTATCCAACTGCTTGTATTTGCTGTCTACTTCTGGATAGTGTAAATCTTCACCCGTCTTTCAGGATAAGACATTAAAGTACACAAATCTATCTCTGTCACTCCTGAGAAAACCCTCCGCAGTCCCCCACCCTCCTACCTCAGCGGCTTTGTTTTGTCAGACAGGTAAACTGAGAAGCGACGGGGTATTTATGTTCTCACGAGGTCCCGGACATTTTTCATGGTATATTTGACCTTTGACCCGGGATCTCAGGTCAACGGCAGTAGATCACAGTCGATATTTGAAGTGAGCACCATGGGGACCACAAGAATGGATTAGCTGTTGGACGACAGACCCATCCATCAGAACTTCTGCTTTGATTGTGTATCAGAATACCAAATGGGCTTGTGACAGAGCTCATAGCTGCCCACTAAATCAGAGTTAGTAAGGAGGAGCGGTGAGCCAAATGTTTCTCCTTGACAATGAGATACTTGTGCCTGAAACAGAGAAGGTGCTCTTATTTTTTATGTGACAGAATCTACTGAACTTTTGTGTGCTGTACTGTAAGCATTTGATTGACAAGTGGTTTGGTAGTACAGTATTTGTATGCCTTGACTGCAAAGTTGGTTTAAAAATAGAGTAGGCTTCACTGTATGGTAATTACTATCAATTTTTGCTAATAAATGTACTGCATCCTAAAACCCAGACACACCATACACCCTTCATTCACTCTGCCCACCCATGATTCAAGCACCTTTCAAGTACAACAAGTTGAACTGACTCCTCAACATCAATGTCAACCACACTTGCTAAACCCATTTCATATCAATAATGAGACAGTACATTTACTTCATGGATGTTCATGTCCACACACCTGTCCAACCATCTAGAGTTAACCCTTCCAACTGTTTAGGGCCACATATAATCTGTAACTTCAAGGGTTTCTTTACTTAAAACATTGTCAAAATATTCACTGAATAATGGACTGTGGATAGGGTGTAGTGGAAAGGTCGGCTTTTTAATGGCTTTTTATCAGAGGATGGTGGGAGGAGCTATAGTAGGATAGGCTCATTGTAATGGCTGGAATGGAATTAATGGAACGGTAACCACGTTTGACTCCATTCCATGAATTCCATTCCAGTTTTACAATGAGCCGTCTTGCAACAGCTCATCCCACCAGCCTCCACTGATTTTGACTGGTACTGCTTACGCATACAGTGTAAATCTGATTCATGCAAACTGATCAAGTACAAGACTTGAAAATGTAATCAATTATTAGACAATGGTGTTCCTTCATTTAATGTTTCCTTCTGTTAGGCATCAAATCAAACGTCCACATATCTCTACATACATACTCTACTAAATGCATTTCAGCAATATAATGAGATGATCCAACCTTTGTCAGCTTTTCAGATTATGTCAGATATCTAACATCCAGTAGTTACCGCAGAGTCATAATCTACTCTCTTTATTCATATTTTATAGCCTTATTTATAGTCAAGCCAGAAATACTCATTGATAATGAAAAGGTCTTCAGGGAGATCTGTCTGTTTGAAAATATCCCATTAGATTTGTCGACTTGTTTACAGAGCTCCAGAATGAATCCATTTCCTTGATCTCCAAGTCTGAGAAGTGCATTAGGGCTCCGCATGGCATGGCTATGGCAGTATTTAAAAAAAAATGTTTTTGGAGGCCTGTACTGTCATGAAGCAATCCATTACACGAGGGCTATCCAAAGACAGTCCAAAGGTTACAGAGCTCCTCTTTTTATCTACAGAAAGTCTCACATCACTTACCTCTGCTCTGTTATAATTAATATGTCATTTATGACGTGACGAACGCTGAGTGATACAGTATATCGTGCAACGCAAACAATGTGTTTTTTGAAACTGCTGAAATGTGTGGCATTGCATATAGGGATAAGGGGGGGGGGGACAAGTCAAACTACATTTCATGATTGGGTTATTTGAGATATTTAAAAATGTCATTACGGTATTATTTGACATTGCATTATACGTCAGTTAACGAACTGAAATATACACGTGATTTTTTACTGTCATTTCCATTCACCTTGAAGTTGAAATTGAAACTAAGTTGAATTGACCCCAATGTAGGCCCCTCACCTCAGTAACATACATTGTCAACAAACCATGTCTCAAGTTATTGCAAAGTATTGCATGAACATCTAAATTATTGCACTACAGGAGAGGAGAAACTGCAAGGCACAACTTAAGTATGGAAGTTTACAGAAGAGTAATCACCCAGTGAATACCAGCTACCAAAGCTAATCATTGTTTTAAAAAATAAGGTAATTAGCGTCCCCTTGGGGTTATCTGATCTAATTCTATTTTAACTGTTTATTAGGCTATATCATCAAAAACAGCTGCGAGGCCCAATAAACCTTTTAATATCTATTTCATTCCCGCATTGCTCTTTCCTCTCTTCCCTCTCGTCCTCCTCTCCCAACGTAATCCTGCAGGGGGCCTGATTAGAAACGGTTGCTTTTCCAGCCCCAGAGTTGAGGTCAACAAAAATGGAAAAGGAAAGGCAAAATATGTCTTGATTAGCTTTGTGCCGATGTGATGGATTTTTGTTGTTGTCTGTCTTTACTAATAAATCCCACTGTTCTTTGTTGTCGGTTCCAAGAGGGACATGTTTCCACCACACAAATTGGAGTTACTAAAAGAACTCCCAATGTGGCAACGCGTTGAACTTGACTCTACCCAGGCAGACCCGCTCATGGGAAAATATCAAGCTCTTGCGCAGATCTTTCTTTCTTTCGTTGCTGTGTGCATAATGGTGGTTTGCAGTGAGGAATGTGTGATGTCTCAACAACAGTGCTATTACATGCAAATACTCTCGTAGCTACCTGTCTGCTAGCCAAATCTGGGGTGGAGGCAGTGCTGGTTGGGAATGAGATTATGGTGATTTATTTTCCAGGGCCCTCTCAACAGGGGTGCCTTGCCCAAGAATGTGTCTCACTTACCCAGACTCTCGGGTCCATATATGGAACAGTCTCACATTGGAAGAATACATGCATGCCAGAGGAGGCTGGTGGGAGGGGCTATAGGAGGACGGTCTCATCGCAATGGCTGGAATCGAATCAATGGAATGGTACCAAACACATCAAATAGACTGAAACAGCGTGTTTGACGCTGTTACATTGATTCCATTCCAGCCATTACAATGAGCCCGTCCTCCTATAGCCCCTCCCACCAGCCTCCTCTGGCATGCATGTATTCTTCTAATGTGAGACTGTTCCATATATGGACCCGAGTGTCTGGGTAAGTGAGACACATTCTTGGGCCAGGCACCCCTGTTGAGAGGGCCCTGAAAAATAAATCACCATAATCCCATTCCCAACCACCCCTGCCTCCACCCCAGATTTATGTATGCCAAACTCTTTCTAAATTTCACTTAGACACTTTCCACTTAGCACTAGCGAGAGGCATATTGCCTTCAAAGCACCTCCACAGACCTTTTTCGATTATCAGAGTACAAAACACTTTCCTCAATCATCTACAATCTGCATGGAGAATCCCACTCATCCACCCACAAGTAATCAACGCCAAGTGGTCGTGTAATTCTGCCGATATTCTCGGTCGCCATATAGTACATCATCTCATCGCCGTTGTCGGTCAAAAGTTGTGCTAAAGCCTGAGTGTTACCCAACACACAGAAAGGTAGGGCCTTCTTAATGGCAGCGCCAACAGCAGGCCTTAGGTACAACTCCTGCCAGCTAGGACGGTGTCACGCTGGCATCATCAAAGGGGCCATTAGCGGCAGTGTGAGTGCATTAACATTCTGTGGTTTCGTGCAGTGCAATGAGGAGGATGTGTGTTTTCTCCTCCGCATGTATAATCACTGCATCTGATGTCCCAGAGTCCACTCACACTCACACTCCCTCCTACTTACCTCTATGGCTGTGTACTTTTTTCATGGAACATGCTTGATAATAGTGTTTGGTAACACTTAAGAGGAGGGGGGGGGGGATAAACCTGTTTAGTGGTTTATATCACAGAGGGTCAGAGAGCTGTGAATCTTAATAGGCATGTCACAGTCTATGTTATGGTGCTAAATCAAAGGCTAACAATAATGTAATGAGCTAAAGACTGTTATGTACAATATTAAACCTAGGCTTAACACAATCACATTTGTTTCTGCCCCTGAGGAAGAGCTGCTCCCAGAACTAGGTGGAACAAAAAATTCCAATCTGTATATAATTCGAATATTTCATACCATTATGACCAAACATGTGTTTGTGTTGTTTCTGTATTCAACTCTTCAGTTTATTTTTATTTTTATTCACAACAATAGTCAAACTGATGTGAGGAAAGGCAATGTATCTCACAGTCAGGGTTGGAGAGTAACTGATTACATATAATCAGATTACTTACATGTAATCAGTTACATGTAATCTGATATAACATTTGTTATACTGTAATCCGATACACTATCAGACAAAATATTGTAATCCAATTACATGCACTCTAATTCTCTCTTTCTCTCTTTCTTTCTCTCTCTCTCTCGGAAGACCTGAGCCATAGCCGCAGGCAGAACAGTTGAAACTGGAGCAGCAGTATGACCAGGTGGACTGGGGACAGCAAGGAGTCATCAGGGCAGGTAGTCCTGAGGCATGGTCCTAGGACTCAGGTCCTCTGAAAGAAGAGAAAGAGAAAGAGAGAGAGAGAAAGAGAGAGATGGAGAATTAGAAGGAGCATACTTAAATTCACACAGGACACCGGATAAGACAGGAGACATACTCCAGATATAACAGACTGACCCAACCCCCGACACAAACTATTGCAGCATAATTACTGGAGGCTGAGACAGGATATACATTTTTTTCGCCAAATGATATTGTAGCAAAATGGCGTCTTAACAATTCAACTTTAGTAGGCTTTTTGGTATCACATGCAGACTTTAAGACTGCAGAACTGGCTGAGTAACAGCTTAACCTTTAATTACAGAACACAGCACATTGACAATCAGTCTCATGGGAAGCCAAATATCAAGCACCCAACAAGCCACACCTCATTTTAAGGTCAACCCTGTTATGTGTACTCTCAAACTCTCATTTTAATATGGTGAAACTATTCCTTTTTAAATATTTATTTCTCCAAGATGCGTAGAAGAGAATTCGGGGGGAGCTTCAAATCCAACTCAGGAGGCGGTCACACCATCCACCGGTTCCGAGTATATTACACGCTAATGTTCAGTCCCTGGACAATAAAGTAGACACGCTCTGGGCTAGGATCTCCTTCCAGAAAGACATCAGGGACTGTAACATAGTCCGGACATACTGTTCCCGTCCATACAGCCAGCTGGGTTCGCAGTACATTGTGCAGACAGGAATAAAGAACTTACTCATGGTGTGATTGTGATAACGTACAGAAACTCAAGTCCTTTTGTTCACCCGACCTAGAATACAATACAATCAAATGCCAACCATATTCCTCCTCAAGCCGATACCACAACGGCACTTAAGGAACGACACTGGACTTGATGCAAACTGGAAGCCACATATCCTGAGGCCGCATTTATTGTAGCTGGGGATTTTAACAAAGCAAATTTGAGGAAAACGCTACCGAAGTTCTATCAACACATTGACTGTAGTACTCGCGCTGGGAAAACACTTGCCCACTGCTTTTCTCTTTACTAGGATCCCTACCAGGCCCTTCCCTGTCCCCCCTTCGGGCAAATCAGATCACGACTCCATTTTGCGCCTCCCTTCCTGTAGGCAGAAACTCAAACAGGAAGTACCCATGCAAAGGTCTATTCAATGCTGGTCTGACCAATCAGAATCCATGCTTCGGACTGGGATATGTTCCGTGTAGCATCAGAGAATAACATGGATATATACACGGACACGGTGACTGAGTTCATCAGGAAGTGTATAGGGGATGTTTTTCCCAACTAGTCAGTTCCCACTGACTATTCAAATATACCCAAAACAGAAACCTTGGATAGATGGCAACATTTGTGCTAAACTCCAAGCGCGAACCACTGCATTTAACCATGGCAAGGTGACTGGATATTGAATATTGTAGAATACAAAACAGTGTAGCTATTTCCTCCATAAGGCAACCAAACAGGCAAATCAGTACAGAGACAAAGTGGAATCGCATTTCATTGGCAGGGTCTACAGACAATCACGGATTTACAAAGGGAAAACCAGCCATGTTGCTTCAATATATCCACATAATTTTCCACCCTCATGATGCCATCTATTTTGTGAAGTGCACCAATCCCTCCTGCAGCAAAGCACCCCCACAACATGATGCTGCCACCCCGTGCTTCACGGTTGGGATGGTGTTCTTCGGCTTGCAAGCCTCCCCCTTTTTCCTCCAAACATAATGATGGTAATTATGGCCAAACAGTTATATTTTTGCTTCATCAGACCAGAAGACATTTCTCCAAAAAGTACGATATTTGGCCCCATGTGCAGTTGCAAACCGTAGTCTGGCTTTTTTATGCCGGTTTTGGAGCAGTCCTTGCTGAGCGGCCTTTCAGCTTATGTCAATATAGGACTCGTTTTACTGTGGATAAATGTAAATGTAATATAGATACTCTTGTACCTGTTTCCTCCAGCATCTTTACAAGGTCCATTGCTGTTGTTCTGGGATTGATTCGCACTTTTCGCACCCAAAGTAAGTTCATTTCTAGGAGACAGAACGCATCTCCGTCCTGAGTGGTATCACGGCTGCGTGATCCGATGGTGTTTATACTTGTGTACTATTGTTTGTACAGATGAACGTGGTACCTTCAGGCATTTGGAAATTGCTCCCAAGCATGAACCAGACTTGTGGAGGTCTACAATGTTTTTTATGAGGTCTAGGCTGATTTCTTTTGATTTTCCCATGATGTCAAGCAAAGAGGCACTGAGTTTGAAGGTAGGACCTGAAATACATCCACAGGTACACCTCCAATTGACTCAAATTATGTCAATTAGCCTATTAGAAGCTTCTAAAGCCATGACATCATTTTCTGGAATTTTCCAAGCTGTTTAAAGGCACAGTGAACTTAGTGTATGTAAACTTCTGACGCACTGGAATTGTGATACAGTGAATTATAAGTGAAATAATCTGTCTGTAAACAATTGTTGAAAAAATGACTTGTGTGATGCACAAAGTAGATGTCCTAACCGACTTGCCAAAACAACAGTTTGTCAACAAGAAATTTGTGGAGTGGTTGAAAAATGAGTTTTAATGACTCCAGACGAAGTGTATGTAAACTTCCGACTTCAACCTTACATGGAAGGATGTACAGTAAATTGATGATCTGATCACATTTAATCCTCAATCAATATTTATTTCCCTGTTATTACCAATGAAAAGAGTACCAGAAAATAATCAATCCTCCTCCAATTATATCTCATGAGATCTGTGTTATTAAGCCTTCAAACATTTGTCAATTCCAAAGTGTCCATAATATTCATAATCTCTTTGAGCGCCAAAGGGTAATAGTTGGTAGTACAATTGCCTTTACGGTGTATTGATGCACTTAAAACTGTGTTGTCGTCCCCTTCCATTACAATAGAGCTATTTGTATTTGTTCCCTAATGGGCACCCAAGCCCTTCGCAACAGATGCTATTAATTGCCACCAGGAAGCTCAGTTAACTTCTGAAGGTAAATCTGAGGATCATTTTGGTCATAGTCGAGAGAGAAGGCGGTACACATTTACTGTTGTAGAGTGAGCGAGAACAGAGAAACATCTGTCCGTTTAAGCTACCAGTTCCACTGCTTTCACGCTCATGAGACTACAGGTAGCTTAGGTCTGATTTTGTGAGGTGGGGAAATTCTCCCCAAACTGTTGGCTCAATGTCACCTGGGTATTTCAGCCAGAGGTGGAACCACAGGTCCCAGAGTGGTGTGGTGGTGTGGGCGTGGTTTTTCCTCACCTAACCAGGTGAAACTCCGGACCCAGTCAAACTGCAGCAACCTTATACTTGTTCATATTACTGATATATTTCAAGGACTAGGGGACGACAAGGACTACACACAGAGAAAGCAACATGATTGGATAATAAAATTCACAGGGCTGAGCTTGCTTTATGTAGGTTTGCATCGTGTTGTCCTGCAACTGTAGGCCTAATAAAAATGGACTCACAGTCTATGTCAACTATTTTGTTTATTGATAAATTCCAATCAATGGGGCTGCAGGGTAGCCTAGTGGTTAGAGCGTTGGACTAGTAACCAAAAGCTTGCTAGTTCAATCCCCCGAGCTGACAAGGTACAAATCTGTCACTCTGCCCCTGAACAAAGCCGTTAACCCACTGTTCCTAGGCCGTCATTGAAAATAAGAATTTGTTCTTAACTAACTTGCCTGGTTAAATAAAAACTCATTTTGATTGAAAAACGTCTTGGTAGCCTAGTCAGCCCGAGTTTGAATATAAACCAAATGTGATCCCATTCACATTTTCTCACAAACAAATGTGCTATAAATACACGTCACCACTTCATTTGCCCTGGCCTGAAGGACAAGGCGAATAGTAGGCTAGACTACTTGTTAGTAGGCATCTGTTGATCAGACTGAAAAATTGTCTAGTTACCATGTATCAGTTTGGTCAAGGCATGCAAAGAGCCTGTAGCAGCACTCTTGATGTGAAGGACAGAAAATGTGCGAGAGTTGGCAAATCGGTAAAAATAATTGCACTTTGCCCCTCTTCTTAACACTTTGCATCATGATCATGAGGGGGATAGACAATTCCTGCGAGGGTTAAGGGTCTTCCTCAAGGCAATACAGCCATTCCATTAATGTTCTTTCATCATTTCCTATTAAACCCATGTCAAATCCAAAGATTATTGCTCCTCTGTACGTGGGACTCCGAAACAACACTCTTCCTGAAAGTTTCTCACACTATTTGATGCTTTCTCCCTTTGTGTTTACCTCAAAGGAGGTCTATGTATAACGCATTAAGTTCGGCCTGACCCTAAACCACCTCACAGTCAACCAGATAATTCATTTCATAAGTTAGGGTTATGATATTAGCGAAAAAGCCACAGTGTCTGCCAATTAAACAAACAATATCACAAAGGAATACCATTGATTTATTCAGCTGCTATGCTTGAAACAACCTTAATTCGGCTTTTATCTTCAGTGGGCCGGTCTCCAATAAACCAGTGAAGAAAGAATATTAGTTTGTAGGTCTTTGTTGTGGGAAACAACCCATTCTGTGTACAGTAGTTGTTATTTCCACACTCATGAGTCACAAACTGCTTGTCAAATATGCCCTTTTAACATGGTCTGACTGCGGTTCTCATGTAGCTCCAGCAGATGAGCTCGTTAGACAGACGCTCACGCTCTCACAGCAAACACAGGATATTCCACTCAGCCCTTCCTCCTCACGTGCATAAACTCTACTGTTAACTTTTACTACTTAATGGAAGTGACCTGATGTTAGATGTGGAACCGCATTGCATGGGAACGTTTGTATGAGGAAATCAGTTCTGCTTGGTTATACGGCTTCCCTTCATAAGGGTCCACCTGGGTGTACTCTGCAGGGCTTGAAATCAGGCATACTTCTCTACGTGTAGGCCTAACCCATGTACAAAAATACTACAGTTTAATATTGAATACTATACTACACTCTGTAGTATCCCTCGATCATGTGTAGTAATTACTATAGAGTTTTGTATTATACTGTGGAATACTACACTACACACTGCAGTATCCCTTGATGTGTAGTGCTTACTACATCATTTTGTATTATATTGTAGAATACTGTATTAAATACTATGGTATTATCTGCAAAACACTGTAGTAAATAACACGTTTTTTAAACTATAGTAATACTACATTATTTAATTTGCATATGCTCCACCTATTCCCATTCTCCATGTCCCAATTTGTGCAACCCATGAGTAAGAAATCTACATGCCAAGTATAGACCATATATTGTGTTCCCTACAGGTTATAGAAAAGAGCAGAAGCACTTAACAGATGCCATTCCTACCTTCCTACAGGTTAGGAAACCTTTGCTCTTAGTATTTGCCCTGTACATTTCCTCTAGGAGAAAGCCTCCACTTCTATGTCAAAGACAAGAAAAAAAGTTACATAGTAAATCGTTTTTTATTAAACCTTTATTTAACTAGGCAAGTCAGTTAAGAACACATTCTTGTTTACAATGACGGCCTACCTTGTGATACAGCCTGGAATCAAACCAGGGTCTGTAGTGACACCTTTAACACTAAGATGCAGTGCCTTAGACCACTGTGCCATTCGGGAGCTCAAATACTACAGTAATATCTGCAAAAGCACTATAATTACTATAGTACATAATAGTTCTTATAGTAATAGTTGTACTAGTTGTACTACAGTATTTATACTATAATAAGCTTTACTACATTATACTACAGTCATGTCCACAAAAACACTACAGTGAATACTATAGTATACTTCCACAAAAACTCTACACTACAGTGAATCCAGTATTTAGAGCATAGTACACTATAATATTTTTCCACGTGGTTACTGGCCAATAAAAATAAATAAAGAGGAATGAAAATCTCAGGCAAAACGACTCTGCTGCAACCCCCTTACCCTTTGGTGGCTTTCCCAACTCATCTCACTCTCTGTATAGTTCAAAGCTGGTTTGGCTGGAGAAATCCTGCCAGGATCATTTTACTAAGATTTGTAGTCAGTGGCAAAATGGGGATGAACACTTCACACCTTCAGCATATTTAGAGGACATATTTCCACGAAAAGGTTATGACCGAACTCAGGCCTTCAGCCTGTAGCATCCTGTGTGGCCGATAGTGATAGCAGGGAATAAACCACAACAGATGCTGAAGCAGTAGACTTGCAGTATGTGTGACACTGTGGACAGGCATGATTGATTTCAAACTAGTACTTGCAATTTATCCAAATGGTTTGTAACTGTACTTTCAACCTTTTAGAAACATGGTTAAATAATTCAACAATGTTAGACCTATTTTCTTTATTATGGCGGTTTTCAATGGTATTAACTACATTTGAGTTCAGTACATTCAAATCCAATCCAATCAATCACATCTCAAATCATCGTTTTGCTTAACCTTCAAGAATATCATCTTTACCTGAAAGTTTAAGAACCTTATGTGCTTGCACATGTTGAAGATCAATTTCAAGATTCATTTCTGGTGTGATTTATATCTACATACTGGATGACAAAGCAAACAACCTGTAGCGGGTGCGTAGTTGGCGGCAGAGAAGTCAGGCTCAGGAGAGCAGAACTGGGAGATAACCGGAGATTTATTATGCAAAACCAAAGGCATCCAGAACAACAAGATAAATAGGCACAAAAATAACCCGTCGTGCTCCCACGGGGAACGTGCACAAGCACTACAATAAACAATCCCACACAAAGACATGGGGGGAACAGAGGGTTAAATATACAACAAGTAATTGAGGGAATTGAAACCAGGTGTGAGGAAAAACAAGACAAAACACAAGGAAAATTAAAAGTGGATCGATGATGGCTAGAAGACTCCTCCGCGCGCCTGAACCAGTCGTCCACCGCAGGAGCCTCGGTCTGACTCTGATGCCAAGACGCCAGAACCGGCTGGTACCCCAGAGTGGCGGAGCGAGTTCTGAGCCATCTCGGCCCAGGGCACGAATGCTGCCCACTCACCCGGCCGATCCTGGCAATACGACCGCAGAAACCTGCCCACATCCTGGTTCACTCTCTCCACCTGCCCTTTACTCTCGGGATGGAACCCCAAGGTAAGGCTGATCGAGACCCCCAGACGTTCCATGAACGCCTTCCAGACCTTCGAAGTGAACTGGGGACCTCGATCAGACACTATATCCTCAGGCACCCCGTAGTGCCGGAAGACGTTCGGAAACAAGGCCTCTGCAGTCTGTAAGGCCGTAGAGAGACTGGGCAGAGGGAGGAGACGGCAGGACTTAGAGAACCAATCCACAACAACCAGGATCGTGGTGTTTCCCTGTGAGGGGGAGGTTGGTAAGAAAGTCCACCGACAGGTGCGACCAAGGCCGCTGTGGAACGGGTAAGGGGTGTAGTTTCCCTCCGGGCAGGTGCCTAGGAGCCTTACACTGGGCGCCCACCGAGCAGGAGGAATCATAAACCCTCACGTCCTTGGCCAAGGTAGGCCACCAGTACTTCCCAACCAAACAGCGCACTGTCCGACTGATCCCAGGATGACCAGAGAAGGCTGATGTGTGGGCCCAATAGATCAACCGGTCACGGACAGCAGACGGAACATACAGACGCCCAGCGGGACACTAGAGGGGAGCAGGCTCTGCACGTCACACCTACTCTATGTCCGCGTCCAACCCCCACACTACCGGCGCCACCAGGCAGGAGGCCGGGAGTATGGGAGTGGGATTCATGGGCCACACAGCCAACAGCTCCCGGTCCCCCACGTCATAGTTTTGCTCCGCCGGGCTGAGCTTCTTCGAGATGGGCCAGCGCTGTGGTGGCGTACCAGAGAGCTGAGAGAGCACGGCTCCTCGGACGCTTCCACTACAAACGCCAGAGAGGGATTCGGGTGGGCCAGCACGGGAGCTGGGGTAAACAGAGCCCTCAGGTGACCAAAAGCCCTGTCCGCCTCAGCCGACCACTGCAAACGAACCGGGCCCCCCTTCAGCAGTGAGGTAATGGGAGCCACTACCCGTGGTGGGAATCGGACAATTACGCATGGCTGAAATGCGGTCACTCTCCATCTCCACCCCTGAGGTGGAAATGCGGTACCCTAGGAAGGAGACGGATTGTTGGAAGAACAGGCATTTCTCAGCCTTGACCGTACAGGTCATGCTCCAGCAGTCAACCAAACACCCTGTGCACCAGGGACACATAATCGGCCAGTGTAGCGGAGTATATCAGAATGTCATCAATATACACCACTACACCCTGCCCGTGCAGGTCCCGGAAAATTTAGTCTACAAAGGCTTTGAAGACTGATGGAGCATTCATCAACCCGTACGGAATGACGAGGTACTCATAATGCCCTGAGGTCGTACTGAACTCAGTCTTCCACTCGTCTCCCTCCCGGATACGCACCAGGTTGTAAGCACTCCTGAGATATAGTTTGGTGAAGAAGCGCGCCCCATGCATTGACTCAATCGCTGTGGCGATAAGAGGTAGCGGGTAACTGTACCTCATTGTGATCTGATTTAGGCCTCGGTAGTAAATACACGGGCGCAGACCTCCCTCCTTCTTCTTCACAAAAAAGAAACTCGAGGAGGCGTGTGAAGTGGAGGACCAAATGTACCCCTGACGCAGGGATTCGGAGACATATGTTTCCATAGTCTCCGCCTGTGAGAGGGGATACACGTGACTCCTGGGAAGTGCAGCGTCTACCAGGAGATTTATCGCACAATCGCCCCGTCGATGGGGTGGTAATTGAGTCGCCTTCCTTTGGGAGAAGGCGAGAGCCAAATCGGCATATTCATGGGGAATGCGCACAGTGGAGACCTGGTCTGGACTTTCCACCGTAGTAGCACCAATGGAAACCCCTAAACACCTCCCCGAGCACTCTCGCGACCACCCCGTGAGAGCCCTCCATTGCCATGAAATTGTGCGGTCATGACAAGCTAAGCAAGGTAGGCCTAGCACCACGGGAAATGCAGGAGAGTCAATGAGGAAGAGACTGATTCTCTCCTTGTGACCCCCCTGCTTCACCATGCCCAGAGGAGCGGTGGCCTCCCTAATTAACCCTGACCCTAATGGTCAACTGTCTAAGGCGTGAACGGGGAGGGCACAGCCACGGGAACAATGGGGATCCCTAAACTAAGAGCGAACGATCTGTCTATAAAATTCCCAGCCACGCCTGAATCGACGAACGCCTTATGCTGGGAATGCAGGGAAAACTCAGGGAAAGAAACATATAAAACACGTGTGCAACAGAGAGCTCTGGGTGAGAAGGTTGCCGGCTCACCTGGGATGACGCCAGAGTGCCCTGCCTGCTGCCTCGATCCCCAGAGGAACCAACCCGGCACCGACCGGCAGTGTGACAACTGCGGCCACAGATGGTGCATGAGCCGGAACCTCCTCCAGTCTCCCTACGCACAGCACCTCCCAGCTCCATGGGCACCAGAGCAGCGGTGCTGGGGGATGGAACAGATAGTACCCGATCTGGACGTCCGCGGTTGGCTAGCAGATTATCCAACCAAATGGAAAGGTCCACCAGCTGGTCGAAGGTGAGGGTGATGTCCCTGCAGGCCAACTCCAGGGGAAGGGCGAGACGAATCCCACTGGGACCGGGTGAAGGGGGGATGAGTAGTGGAGACCCTGGTTGTGCTGGTGGAGGTGCTGGAGGAACTCCCTGTCTCTTCCAGCAGTCCATAGTTTGGACCACACGGTCCATGGCGGTGCCAAGATGGTGGAGCATCACCGCATGCTCCCGGACACGCTCCTCCACCCCCTATGGAATCAGCAGGGCACCTGCTCCTGCTGATTCCATATGTTGGTGTGGGATTCTGTAGCGGGTGCGTAGTTGGGGGCAGAGATGTCAGGAGCAGGAGAGCAGAACTAGGTGATAACCAGAGATTTATTGCGCAAAACCAAAGACATCCAGAACAACAACATAAATAGGCACAAAAATCACCCGCCATGCGCTCACGGGGAACGTGCGCAAGTACTACAATAAACAATCCCACACAAAGACATGGGGGGAACAGAGGGTTAAATATACAACAAGTAATTGAGGGAATTGAAACCAGGTGTGAGGAAAAACAAGACAAAACACAAGGAAAATGAAAAGTGGATCGATGATGGCTGGAAGGCCGGCAACACCGACGTAAATCAGTATACATCCTTGGTAAACATCCTTCCATTAAAGTTGGTCCTCGGAATTTCTCCAAACTGACTTCTAACTGGCGTGACTGACACCAAAATAGATGAACCAGTTTGTCTCTATCTCCATGCGATCTTCCTTCTGCAACAGGAATGGATATAGTATCTTACATGGCACTTTGCTGGGGTTCTTCACAGTCTTCTAGAAAGGGACTCCTACTAAGATGGAGTCATGACTGTATGGAAAAAGAATGATGGCATCTTCAAATAATCAAACAAAAATGCAGCTTCAACAGCAATGATTCATTGGCATGTAACAGTCTACTGATGAAGAGTAGCGGTTTTAACCAGTCAGCATTCAGGATTAGACCCACCCGTTGTATAATAGAGGATAAATCACATTGACAGATGAAAAGCCTTGGGAGGAACTGAGGTTATAGGCAGACACACTGTCCCTAGTAACCCATTACTACCCTTAAATAAGTGAGGCAGTTAGCAATGACATATGGATGTCTACTTTTTTTTTACAGTACATCATATAGTATAATACCCATCAAATCATTTATTTTTGTTTTACAGACAGCCATCATGGCACCCAAGCTAACCGTGGGTAACTCATTGAAAGTGTCTTTTATCTGTCTCTAGTCACATCAAGCTGATCCATCTCCTGGCATTTCAAATGTGCAGGAATAGAGAAGAGTCCTGACTGAGATGACTTATCTGCAGCTGCATGATCAAACACATTGCTGAAACAAAAAGAAATCGTGAAACGCTATTAAAAAAGGGTTTGACTCATAGGCTACCACAGCCACAAAGTATTATGGTTTGAGCCCCTGCAATGGAAATGGCAAATATTCTGAGTGTGATCACTACTGTCCAAATTATTACCAGCTATTGGTGTTACCCAAACACGCTGTGAGTCAGAGCGAGGCAGACCGCATTTTCTCCATCTAGGTCTTAGTCCCAAATGGCACCCTATTCGGAACATAGTGCACTACTTACGACCACAACCCAATGGTCAAAAGTAGTCGAGTACATCGGGATCTAATGTGGAACCTTCAGTCATATAATCATTTTCAGAAACTGCTTGAGATTCCAGTTGTGGTACATTGTTTTCTGTGGATTTCTGTGGAGTTCAAGTGATGTTCAACCCTAGGAATGTTGCATGCACATGGTCATTTGAGTACAATGAGAGGAGGGGGAAACATAACATTGATTCAACGTTATACTTCTCAGGAATCAAAGCTGGAAGGTCGTGTAGAGAAGCTTTCAGGTTTCCATCCTTCCCTCATCATTTCAAATTCATTTGTGGAATCTTTTGTTTGCGCTCCTGCAATTGAAAGCAGCTGTCCAACAATCTGGACCATATGTGAGGTGTTTTGTGTAAATATTGTAGCGCTTGATCCCTGTTTTACGTTTTTCAATTACTACATTTATACAGTCAGCAAACATGATACACTGGAAATATGTCAGTAACCTGATTCTGTGCACCGATGCGTGATTTAACATCAAATGTTACAGTACATAGGATCGCCTCACTATTCCATTGATATACATTGCGGGACTGAATGGTTTTTATTTCAAAGCCCTATCAAATATATTTTCATTCAATCCCGAGGCAATTAACTCATTAACTCACTTTCATTTACAGAAATGCGCCCAGCAGATCGCAGAATTCAAAATGTATATGTCTCCTGAGAAGTTCTCTTTCATCATCAGGTCTGGTGTAAGGCCTCATGGTCTCATGCATTACGTCTCCTCTCAGTGGCTTGGATAAATATTGAACTCCAGCAGCAGCTTCTGCCACTGATCCCCTATTGATACTTCCAGCCAATAATGTAGTCCAACTATTTCAGAGCAGCACATTGAGGAGGTTGCCACTATGGTGCATAAATTAGATTGAAATTGGAGCAGTATGGTAAAACGTTCAACTATTGCAGTAGGCCTCCTTCCCAAGACAATGTTCCAGTAGTACTGCAACTCAACAGTAGTACAGCACCTCGTCAAAACTCACAAGCCACACTTCCATTTGAGGGAACTTCAGTTTAACCGTCCACAGTAATGGGTGAAAGTTCAGTTCAGCATCGTAATTAGTAACAAGTACACGATGAGTTCAGAATGGATCAGGTCAAGAAAGCACTCAATATTTTTTACTGTTACCCATTTTAATAGTATCCAGTGTGCCTTGGCTTCCAAACATGCGATACCTTGACTCTACTTCAATAAAATACTGCAACTGGTGACCATGTGTAGCTTTGGACATCTGTGGAGGGTTTTAATCAGTAAGAGTCTATTGACGCACCTGTGCGTCAAGCTAAGTAACATAATACACAAGTCCCCATCAAAATCAAAATCCGTCAGTTGAAGCTAGAGATATCTGTTTTTTTTGCATGGCCTGTGTCTCGATCCACCGTCTCCGCCTATGTCGACCTTCCGCATCTTTGGCCGACAAAACTAATATGACCACTCTTTGGAAAGATGAGACTCTCACGAACACGATGGTGTTCTCCCACAAGTCACAGGACTTGTTTGAAGGTAACCCATACAAATGAAAGGAAGTATGGAGGTAGTTTAAGGGGTTAAATATGTGTCCAAAAAATATATATATATTTCCTGACACTCCAAAACCTTATTCCAAAACCTTATGATTTTTTCATATATTCTTTAACCATTTATGAATGTTTTATTCAATGGGTTTTTATGGGCTATAGTAGTAAAGGCCAAATCAATATTTTATCAAATCATTTGAAAAAAAAATATATAAAAAAATACCAGAATTCTAAATCAAATAGCTCAATGATCCATGTACGACCATCTTAAAACAATTCCATATGTTAGCTTTGTAGAACCCCGACACCCATTCCAAATCCCATCCGAAAGACGGCACCCTACACAGGGCAATGTCCCCAATCACTTTCCTGGGGCATTGGGATATTTTTTTTAGACCAGAGGAAAGAGTGCCTCTTACTGGCCCTCCAACACCACTTCCGGCAGCATCTGGTCTCCCATCCAGGGACTGACCAGGACCAACGCTGCTTAGGCAAGCCAGCAGTGGGATGCAGTTCATATCACTTATCAGCTCATTTCGAGGAAGCCAATTTTTCACCGGTGCGTTGTGAGTTATTGGAAAAGAGAACTCTTCCTTGTTCGACAGACTGTGCTTGTCAAAAAGAGTGAAAGATTTATGAACAGAATCATAATATTTTGAGGTCGCTTCGCTAGAAGGCTGCTGCGAACCTTTCAACATGTGTGGCATTGTTGCCTTTTCACGGGAGCGCAGCCTGTCGTTGGTGCGGGTGAAGCCCTCCGGGTCCCAGCGGAGAACGTGGTGCTCTCTGTGGTTCACAGTAAGGGTGTTCTCGTGCAGGCCTGCTCCGGGGCCGATGTCTAGTCAGCAGATAAACACTAGACGACTGTCTCCAAATGATGTCCAAACTTAGCTTTCATTCACAAGCCATAAACCCTGCAGCAAAACACAGTAGGCATTCCTTATTAATATATCCATATGCGTTCGTACCCACAGTCAATGATTTGTTGTAATGGGATAAACATAGCCCCCAGATTTCAAACAAAGCTTGATTCAGAAACAATCTGTGGGGTTCTGAACCCTCTTACAAAAGGCTGGTCCGTCTGGCCGCCTACCTTTGCTGATGCACCTGGAGTTTTATGGCTACCAGAGCATCGATGTTTGAATTTTTATTACTATGATTTGCTTTAGAGTTTATTGCAGGGTAAAATGTAACCTTAAACATAACAAAATAACATGTTTTTATGCAATATTTTATCTTTTGGCAACCGGATGAAATTCCTCACCATTATGAGCCGGAGATCCAGAACATTATTATTAGTGAAATCCTCTGTGAATGGTAGTGATTCATGCGTTTTGATGTCCATTTCAACAACACCAACTACTGTTACTCTGAGAAACGTATTGTGTGTTTTGACGTTTGTTTTCAAGAGTGAGACATTCTTGAAATCTTGAGCTGCTTTGGTTGTATTAGTGGCTAGAAAGCCTAATCCTCCATCCACTGTCTCTGAGGGCTTAAACAGGATATTCTATTGCTTCCCGAAGGTCAAAGACCAGATGTGAATGTGATTTGTATTTATTTATTTTTATTTAACCTTTATTTAACTTGGCAAGTCAGTTAAGAACAAATTCTTATTTAATATGACGGTGATGGAAGATTGCTGCACTGATGAGGCTATCTTAATCTCATCTGAAAAAGATCTCTTTGTCCTCTCTTATAACTTAGTGTTGAAAAGGCTTTCAACTGAAGAAGCTATTGTGGGTTGGCCGAAACTTTCCTAATATGGACACTGTACAGTTAGGTTTCTCATCTATAGAGTGTATATGAAAAGAAGACCGATCAATTCATGAGACTGTAATGAAGTGAATCCTTCATTGGACACACAGACAAACATGTGAAATGTTAAATGTTCAGTTTGAGTCCGTCTGTGACTTTTGGATTTACAAAACATTCCACCTGTGTCGAGCACACATCGGTAAATATAAGCCTCCACTGTGGTGAGTGACACATTATTTCAATGTTTCCCCTTTTGAAACTCCAAAACATCCACCATGTTTGTTTGAGAGACCAATTCAATTATTAGTGACTTAAATCCAGCATTTATTCCAAGTCAACCATGTCTAACCCCTGCATGCGATCATTCACGCGTCTCTCATATTGTGGCATGCATTATTGACATTCAATATCAAATAATTCATTCAGAATCATTTACCCCTCGATAATCCATCTTTATAGGCACACAGATACACTTAAAGTTGACTATGTACTGTAGACATTAAATAAGCCCTGACATAAGAGAGCAGGGTCAGGACATAAAGCTACCAACAGGTAAAGGACACTCCAAGCCAAGATGGCAATGATGACTGTTTTTGGTTCTGCTACGGTACCACGTGAGAGTTGTACTGTATGCGTTTGCTGACATGTTCGACAATAATATCTCAGGGGCCCCCTGTTCAATCGAAATCGGAAACCCGGGACGACAGGATAAATCAAAAGCAACATTCTTCAAGCTGACCTTCAAATAAAGTGTTGCCAAAATATGGCAGTCCAATATGGTAGTCGAAACAGTATGTATATAACTGCTTTACTGTATAAGTGCTCTCTGACATAGGTCAAATATGGGTTTAATCCTTCTACGCTAATATTGTCCGATAACTGAAGTTAGGGTCCACAGATATCAATGGCCCCAGTTTTAATGTAAGGATATGAGCCGTTCACATTCCCTTATCAGCGGGACTAGTAAAAAAACGTAAAGCATTCACAGCATCCTTGACGAGCTTAGCGGCAACAGCCCACTCAGTACCAATTCACAGTAACTTGATCGGCCTATTGAGGATAAATATTTTCACAGGCTTTCTATTGCCGTTGTCGTTGGACATTTCAAAACCAGTTGTGTTGCGTTACGAGGCTAAGCAGAGGAAGTGCGTTGTCTTTGAGTCTGACACACAAAACAGGCACGCTCACAGGGTGTGTGGGGGCGGCTGTTTTAAATATGTTAGTGGATATTTTTCTTTAAGCTGTTTTCATGACCAACGAACCCCAGAAAATGTAGTGATTTGCCATGTGTTGGTGCAGCATGATTACAAATGCAGTGGCAGTGCCTTGCTTTCTGGTTGTGTGAATTTCTATTGAGAGAGATGATGTAGGTTTTTACTGCGACCAGTGAAATTTCTGTTGATGACAGCTGGATGTGTTTTACACATTTAAAGGTCCAATGCAATCATTTATCTCAATATCTAATCATTTCTGGGTAACAGTTGAGTACCTTACTGTGATGGTTTTCAATTAAAATGGTAAAAAAAAAAGATATATAATAATTTTGAACTGAACTCTCTTTCTTATTGGTCTATTAACTAATTTACCGCCTGGCTCAAATTTCAGGCTTTTTTTTCAAGCTGCTCTTACACTAAAGGGCATTATCATAATTCACAATTTCACAGTATTATTCCAACCTCATAGTGTGGAAATATATAAAACACATAAAAATAATGTTTTTTGCCTGCACTGGTCCTTTAATTAATGTCTTAATACAATGGTGTCCTTTAAAAAAATGCACTCATCTAAAGTACTTCACAATGAATAGATATGTGTATCACGAGGAAGGAGCCAAAATCGACAAAATATGTTTTGAGTGTATCATTTTGATACTGAAATAATGTATGTGTTTTTATAGGAATCACTCTGACTTTTATGGAGGCCGTTGCTGCAGGTGCAGAAATGATTTTTCCCTCTCTCAGGAAGAGGACTAGTCGATGGAAAGAGATTCAATCTCACACACTTTGTTGAAATGCAGATACACAAAAAAAATATACATGAATGGCTAAATCCCAGTGGTAACGTTGCCGATACGTCCACCATATGCATATCATGCCTTTGATGAAGCTTTGCATGTACAGTATGACAGCTCATATGATAGGAGGATCAGGAAATGGGACGGAGAATCATTTCCACCTGAGACTTGAACCAGAATGGAGGGGCTGCAAGTGGGGATTTCAAAGTCAGGGGATCTCACGGCGAACTTCATTAAGTGGGAGTCCTGAAGTGACTTTTGATATGCAGAGTGCCAGGTGTAAATCCATTCGGGGCTGCAAGTGGGGATTTCAAAGTCAGGGGATCTCACGGTGTACTTAATTAAGTGGGAGTCCTGAAGTGACTTTTGAAATGCAGAGTTTCACATATCTTCCCATAGCAGATGGGAAGTACTGTAGGCCCCTTTTGATCAATGTATTGTACAGTGCACCCGGACTACTTTTTTAAGAGACACTTGGTGACAGGTCCCCTGGTTTTGGCTCTTTTTAAACCAGAAGTTTTGCTTCTAGCTTAACACGACAAGACAGTTCAGCATAGATGTTAACTGTGAGGTTTGTGGTGAGAAAACATAGCAGGGTGCCCAGTCGGAGGCTTCATTCAACACACTGGAATAACCTATGGAACATTTTGACTTGCTTGTCATTTAGGGACAGATTCAATACTGCTGTATTGCTCTGAAACCACAGCCATATTGCTCCTAGTGATAAGGCTATTGTGAACCCCACCTTTAATTCCGAAAAACTGGCTCCACGAAATGAACAATCTAAGAATTCTGCATTTCATCTCTACATTTATGAAATGCAACTATTTATTTCTCCTTTCTGTAAAGTATTTGAAAAATCTATTGCTACAGTCTTCAGAAAGGGGACACGTTTGTCTCCCAAGATCTCCCGAAATCCATTACTTTTGGGAATGTGTGATGGTATCACAGCCAAGCAGTTTCAGATGGCCGAAGCCAGAATTGCTTCCAAATGGGCGTGGGGTTCCAGCCTTATCCCCGGTTCCATTTGTTCCAGGCTTTTTTGGGGGAAAACCAAACATCGATCTCGAGGCCTGCTGAGGTCATCAGATAACAGGACCTCTCTCTCTCTCTCTCTCTCTCTCTCTCTCTCTCTCTCTCTCTCCAGCCTCTTTTTCATTATCTGTGGTTTTATGACTCTACCTCTCCGCGTGCTCTTGAAAACTTCAATAGAGAACTCCAGACTCACCCCGCCAGCTGCTAGCAGGAATCTGGAAACAATATAAAATAACGGCAGAACTGAATGAAGCGTTTTGTTCCCCGTTCGGGTGTGACTACACTCACCCTGTACTCCTGCGCCAATGAGAAAGCGACCAAACGCAGCCCTCATGGTCAATAGCCAATCCCTGCGAGGCACAGCCAATGGTTCTGCCAGGCAGATGACAATGGGTAACATGTACATTTTTTCGCCTTTCTGAAAACTAAATGAGACTAAAAACGACTCATTGTTTCATTGGTTGACAGTGGAGCTCCAAGATGCTCTGTGATGGGTGGGTGCTTGGGTTTGCCTGCCAGAGGTCTCTCAGAGCTCAAAGGAGAAATTGATGTAGTGCAGTGAAACATTCAGCTGTAGCATAGTCTGAAGCTGCTGAACAGACCTCGCAAAATAATCTGAGCTTTTTGAAATCATAATTTCAACCTTGCCATTCCTCTACACAAGGAGGACCTCGTTTGTAAAAAAAAAAAAAATCATACACAACTTTGGGTATTCATTTTCAGGTGGTCTAAGTTTGTATTTTGGGAAAAAAATGTCATAGTCACTTAAACAAAACATTGAAACCAAAATCAAAACACAGCTGTTGCTCCACATATATGTTGCGGCTTTTATGCCATTGAAGGCAGAGGAGACATCATTACTAGTGCAGACAGTTATAACTCCCAATATTCTTGATCAAAAGTTAACTGAGAATTAGCTGTGTTGGTGCATATCTGAAAAATACTGTATGGTTCAATCTGTGAAGACCGATGCTGGAGTCGAGAAGCACGTATAGGGAGTCAAACATTTAATGAGGAACAGACTTGGAACCAGACAGGAACAGCATCAGCACACGGGTAACAAAATTACCTATGAATATGAATGCGGAAGCAGGGAACAGAGCTGGGGGACAGACACTTATAGGGAAGGAAATAACACAGGTGATTGAGTCCAAATGATCGCTGATGCGCGTGACGAGGGATGTAGGTGTGCATAATTATGGTGGTAGAAGTGCGTAATGTTGGGTAGCTCAGCGCCCTCGAGTGCCAGGGGGAAGAACGGGAGCAGGCGTGACACAATTCAGTTCACTGAATGCGATTGGATAGCGTCCGTCCAAGAAACATATCCAAAATGAACATTTCACATGTGAATTAAACGGATATACACATAATCCTCCCATCGCTTCAATTCTTAACAAAAATAGGTTCTCAACCTTTCCTTTGAAACATAACTCTTAAATATTAAGCTCCTTAGATCAAACTGTATCTTCCAAGCAAATTTGGTTTGACGGTAGGCCTTTTAACTTGAAAAGCTCTTTCATATGAAAATGGCCATTCACAGTATTCTTCTCTTAAAGCCCGGTATTCCACACTGAATGATAACTTATTCAATAGTAAGAATTACTTCATAAAACACTATGACGATTTTGACATACTTCAAGTTCTTAGATCAACCACATCCTGAAATGTTCATCTTCAAGTACAGGTCTCAATTAAATCTTGAATTGATGGCGAGGGGGTGAAAAATAGAGCTTTTAGTAAAAGTAAAGATTCTGAAGCCATCAATAGACCCCTGCTTGACCACACAGTACAAGTAGCAATCTGATTCGCTCAGCAACCGATCCAACATCTCCAGTGTTACACTCATTAGCTTTGACAACCATTGACTCCTATCAGGTCCCCAAACCCATCATAATCCATGTTTAGTTCAATCAAATAAATTGTCATTTTGTCTTCGTCCCTTTCCCAGTGATCAACCACAGAGGATTACTATTTTAGATAGACACATCTGTACCCAATTCAATAGCCTTGTTGTCATGGTCAATGACCCCGAGACGATGATAAACATTATCCCAGAGAAGCACTCTGAACATGTAATCCTTTCAAATTTCAGATTTGTACCCCTGAGCCGCCACGACATACTGTATCATGTATCATTCAATTCCTTCCCAAATTGTTTATTGAATAGGTTTGATATTGGCGAATGCTTCAAGCGAATGCCTCGCAATGTCCCGGTGAGGTGCAGAGAGACAACATGTTTACATGTTGGGTCATTAATGGACACAACTATCATGTGGCTTCTTTGGCTCGCTGACACGAATGCCCGCAACGGAGCTGCCTTGCATCAAGTATCACCGAAAGTGCACCAAGATTACAATGTTTTCCTGCGAGCTGAATAAAATTAACAAATAAACAAGCCACGATTGGAACCACATGGCTATCAGAATGCACATGGGCATAGAACTGGGGGGATATTACCTCCGGAAACCATTCATGTACTTAATGAGTACTTAGTGCAATGAAAACAATTTGGTGGAGAGAGATGTCTGTGTTTGTTAATGATTCCCGTAGTTTGTAGTAGTGTCTCTAGTTCGGAAGGCATGGCATATGACCCTAATGTGTTAATGTGACCCTATATGACCCTATGGGTGACATTGAGCACTATACTGAGTGATTTGTCAGTCATAACTTTGGAGAATTTTGTGAATTGTATTGGATGGGATATACAGTATGTGAAAATCATCACAGGTCTTTCCAGAGAGCCTCATTACCCTCACTATATACGGGAAGATACATTTCATGACTTTATAGAAATTACAAATACATTTCAAGTATTCAACTTTCACTGTCTTTGGTTGGTACATTAGTAACTTTAGAATATAAAGACAGAACATTAGAGAAACGCCACATTATCTTCTTTACTACCCTTTTTGTTTTGTAATACCCACCCAGAAATGATTCATTTTGTGAGCTGTCTGTGTGTGTGCTTGGACAAATGTATAATGCATGTATCAAAGTACATCTGTAATTCACTTGTACACGACTGATGCAATTTTCTCGGAATTTTGCCAAGCCAACATTTCAGCTATGAAATGCACCAAAAATTGAGCCATGGCATATCTCTTGGTTTTTAATTATCTACAGTCATGCCTGAAAACCATTAGTGTAGTCATGCCAAAAGAGACACGGGAAAAGCTGGGTTCATCTGCTATGTTCCTCATGCTGCCCACATCACAGCAGCTCAAATGGTGCGACACCCTCTTTAAGGTCCTTCTCCAGTGCCTCGAAGCACATCTGGAGCTGTGGGGTCTGCTCCAAAGTCTCAGGAGGTCCTTGTCACAGTACAGCACGTATCTCCTGGAGGCCTTCCACGACAGAGTCTCTGGAATGGAACAAAAAAACGGTTTGAATAACCCGTTTGTAATTAATTAGCATCTGTCCAAAAGTGCTGCTCGAAACTCGAATCAAGGCTCTCCATTTCCTGGAACAAAAAGCAGTCATGCTCTGTTTTGTGTTTGTGTCCTAAAGGAAAAGTTGTGCTTGAGGACTGTGGCGCACTGCAGCATGGAAAGAGTTTACCCTCGCGGTCGCATCATGGTACAAGAATTAGTGTGATTCATGGTAATTATGCACACATTTCGTGGCAGTCTCTAAGCATACACTGCTGGCTGCTGCTGGATGGAAGGGGAAGCAATGGGGAAGAAGCACACTTTGTGTCAGTATCATGGCTCTTCTCCATCCTAACCCTTCATATCAATCTTCCCTCTGCTCCACCAGGACCATATCTATGATGTTCTAGCAGACCACACTCTTACATAATGCAAGGTTCACCTGTTACTGGATGTAGATTTGCCAAATGTTAACAGAGGGTTTGGTCACTAGTGCTGCATTGTCAGTCTATTTAGGGCAAGCCTAATTGAGCCCTAATGACTAACACCGGATTCGATGAGACAATCGTTGGTGACTCACAACAGCTTTCACCTGGACTGAGAGAGGAAGTAGCTGAGGAGGCCTCTGTGAAATGTTGTCCTGGGAGGCAGATAGCAGCCATTCCCAAATTATTTCTTTGGAGTTGATCATATGTGCCAATTAAGCCATCCATTGGGAGTGTTTGTACATGCAAACCCTTTAATAATGAAAGCAAATTCTTATTAGAATTAAATTAGATATGTATGATGACATATGGCACTTCTCGCCATCTCTTCAAAGCATCAACATTGGACAACAGACATAAATAAATGAATAAGTCCCCTCTCTGAAAATGTCAGTATCCCCAGCCTGTCAAAGTTGGAAATAAGGGGAGAAAACGTATTACACTTTAATGTGGTGGACCTCTCGTAGAGGCTGAATCTTAGAGAAGGAATTCTGCCCTGCATCTCTGCCTGACAGCGGGCGTTGGATCAGGAGGTTGTGGGGAAGCCTGTGAGTGGAAACATCACCTCATGTAAAGATAAGATGGGAGGGGGTCTACAGCTGGAAGAGATTACACCCTCTTTGGAAAAGAAAAGCGAGAAGAGGGGAGGAGAAAACAAAACAACAAGTTAAGGGACAACCTTCGGATATCCTGGTGTTATTTGTTACAGAAGATGTCCCCGTTTATAACGTTTATTGCTGAAAAAGTATCTTGCCTGAAGACAAAGCCGAGTTGAACCGGTTGTTTTTATAAAACACATTTGACATATGCTTTCTATAACCGAAGTTATGTTATGGTGATGTAAGGCTATGTTTCAACATTTCTAGCAAAATGGAAGACTCAGTATCTTACATTAACTGGCGGCTGAATCTTAGAGAAGGAATTTCGCCTTGCATCTCTGTCAATGGGATTTCTCTGCAAGAGAAGGTGGCCCCTGGCACTTTGACAATTTTTGCTCAGTGACATTGTTATTTTAAAACAGCTGCAGAAACATGGATAGATCATACACCTAGTATTTTTAGCATTTTAAAGCAGTTATCCCAAAACAGTTATCAGAAACAATGCAATATGATGTCACCCCTTATACGTGGGTGTCTCTGTATCACCAGTTTCTGACTATTTTCACATTCTTTACGAATGTCTTCATTTACATGCACCCTTTTATATCCCACTGCAAAAAGTGTGCGCAAGATAACCACCACCAATAACAATTCATCTGAATTTGACTGGAACTGCCGATGTCAGCACTTCTGCAGCCTTCTGGAAACTCCATGTTTCCACACTTCTCTGCCCGTGTGAAGCCCTAATTATATGGCTTATCCAGATGTACCCACAGCACACTGGGAGAGGAAGAGGAACCGCCTCACTGGGATGGGAAGTGTGCGTGGGTGCGACTCTCTCGTAGGTGGGAGCTCATACGCACGTTTGTAACACTTCGTAGGCCTACATTTTATACCCATTAATGTTTCACTCACCATACATTTTCCTTACAAGCCAGCACACCACATTCCATAATCGTTGCGGGAGGTGGGCTATGTATGACGTGGTAGCAAGTTAAGTTGAGCCATGTCCCAGCCATGTCATGGACAATATTTAGGCATAACGCTTCATCACGCATGCATCGAATGGCTGGAATCGATGTCACATAGTTATTAATGGAATGACGCCGACATCCCATAATTAAATATGACAGTATAAAGCCACTATGATGTGTAGTCATCATCACCTGTTTATCTATCCCAAATGAGCAGGCATTGATACGTTTAAATCATCACTTGGAACCGGTCCACTACTCCAGAGAGGTGTTTTAAATATAGAGCCAATTGTGGGAGTGATAAATTACTATGGACAAATCCTCCTCCTGACAGATACTTCTGTCAGCAAACAAGGAGGCTCCATGTAGATAAATTCAACGACTTCCACATCATAAATTTAACATGGAATTTGTAGCTCTTTGCTCTTCCAATCCTCCTGTACAGGATTTTCCAATTTTGGACAGATAGGGGGAGGGTCAACATGACTGAGACCTTAAAGCAAAGTCTGGGGATTACAACACTTTTGGGAGCATCATTTTAGGACTGAAATGTTGCGTAGCAAGGTCTACTTTTATGACCGCTGATGTCATATTGGCCTATGAGTGTTATGGCTGTGGACATGTAAGGCAGAAAACTGCTCACAGGCGGGCTGCAAACCACATTGTATCAAAACAACTAACTCAGAGTGAAAATAAGGTGGAGCCAACATGCTCGCACCAAAGCTAATCAATACTGATTAGTAATTCACCATTTGTTGAACTTCTGAACTTCAAGTGGACAAACCTCAGGAAACCTTACCAAATGATGTCATGAATTGGATATGCCCCACGTATGCCCCATCTGTGACATGAATCATAAGCACTGAACTAAACTCACAGAGTTCTGCTTTGTTAAGGAAAAGTGAGAACATGCTCCCATTCTGCATGCCATATATCTAGCCTTGGGTGGGCTGGTGGCTTCATGCTAAATTACATTCATTCTGCACATCTGTCGCTGAGCTCGCGTTGTCCTTTGAAAGGTCTTCCTGACTCCGCAGTTTGGTTAACCCTGATCTGAATGAAAGTTGTGGTCCCCAGCGTGGGGTCCCAGGAGAATATAGTAGGTCTACAGTAGTTTCAGTTGATTTGTATCATAAGGAATGCATGGTCAGAAAATGACACTGTTAAATGGGAAAATGCAAAGGAATGCATTGAATACTTCTATGGGGTATACTGTAATCTGTTGGGTCTGACAGTGACGTCACAATTCCGATGGTTGATAAAGCAAATGGGAAAAATGAATTGAAAGAAAGATGAGTCATGACAATGTGCCCAGTTGAGCTGTCAGCAGAATTATGTATATTTGTTTCAAGCAAAACAATATATTATCCAACATTAATGTTATTTTGCCCCTTTGGGTTTCAATTACATTCAAAGATTTCACACTTGTGGCATTCTGTGTTTTCCCAAACAAATAGGCACAAAAAAAAGGAGGACAAGGAGGATAGGCCCTTTCCTGATGATCTGACAAATGACTTTCCAATGGTTTGAGGCCTTTAACGACTCATGTTTCACCAGTTGATTATCAACAATGGCAGAAGCATTTTTGGTTCTTCTCAATGAGAAAATGTGCAGAATGAAGTGCTCACTCAGCAAGTGTGCAACAAAGTCACTTCTTTTCATGTCGCTATTCAATTGACACGACCATAGTTTGGTGTATTATTCCCGTTGTTAATGCTTGACGATAAAAGGGACTGCATGGGCACAAGGGAACAGTAATGAGCAATGAGCCCATTGTAGTCCCCCTTCCATGCAAAATGTACTCTCTGGCTTATTTTGCATACTGGTCTATATGCATTGGCCAGCTTCCACTTCTCGCAGAAATTGGGCACCTCAACGGCCCACATGTGGTCTACTTGGGATAGGTCTGGGTTAATGTTGCTGAGAAGGACCCCTGAAATAAAAATTAGGATGCAGTGGAAAAGATGTACAATTCAAATAGAAGATGTTGTATACAGTATCCACAGCAATCTGGGTGCTGGAGACATCCAAGACTTTCCAATAAAAACACTAGAGCAATTATTGTCTCTGTCAGAATCTATTGCTGAAATGAGTAGTCCACATTACAATACAATTGTTATTTCTATAAGGTCTAGACTTATGGTCCACATTTGAATTCTCCAGTGTCATGCTTTGTTTGTACAGTGCTCTTCCATGCTGAAGTTTGCAATCTTTTCCCCCTCACATTTTCAACCTGGTAACTGAACGGATTTTCCATCTTTATCCACCATGAAGGAAATCACTGGATGGAGTTGGGAATTCCCAGACAGTATATTCCTTCAGAAACATTAGATGTCTGTTTACCCTACCTCACATCTTTGTTCGACACGGTAGCTAGTATATCACTTGGGCTTCGTAGAGTTGAGCATTGTGTGGATAACCCAGTACACAGTACAGGGATCAACTTCACAGCCATGGTATGCCCTTTGAGTCAGTAGCCTGTGAGACATTACTTATCATTGCTTTGGTGAAAAACAGACCTTGCCCTTTAATGTGGATTCTGTGATTATTCCAAACTGCACAAAGCAGCCGTTTTGCCCACAGTAAAGTGTGGTTACAATGGAATCCCTTTACCCTTACCCCTAAGCCCCACATTTTTTGGGGGAGAGGTTAGATGCAATGTTGGTAGCTGGCACAAAACATGGTGTATGCCTCTGTGGCCTGTAAAAGCGCACTGTAGCAATCAGGAGTGTATTGGGCCGGACTGTAGACACCAAGTGGGTTGCTGCCAGTGCTTTGAACTATGAAAATAAATACTGAATAGGGCTACATTGTGCTGGCCAGGTCCTGAGTCCTATAGTCATCTGTCTTGGAGTACACACCGGTGGGAGTGTTTGCCTTGGACTTTGTCCACCGCATGTGGTAGCTGTAAGATTTTTTCTCTCACTGGATCACACTTTTGAGGGTACATTTAATAAAAAGGCTGGCCAAGGAAGAATTCAGACTCATTTCACACATGCGATACCTTTCCTCGGTTTTCTGCAGAGGGGCCTTGTCAAGATGAGACTTGTACGATTACAAACAGCCAAAACGGTCTAGAGTCTGCTAGAGAAGTTTGTCTGAAAGAGGACTGAAAGAGAGCTCACTAAAAAAAATGAAAGGATGTGGGACACACGGAGGAAGGGAAAAACGAAGCACCAGGGATAGGTCTATTTGCATGTTTGGATGAAGGGCGTTTGTATGGTGTCCAGGACTCTGCTTCTCCACACAGAGGAGAACCAGCAATAGTTTCCCGGTAATAACACAGTAGTTCCACGAAGAGAGTGAGTAAAGAATATTGGATGCCCAAATAAATCAGCACGTTAAGGAGTTCAATGTCAACATAACAAAGTGTTACTTTATCCAGCTAAATATTGGTTGTGGCTAAAATGTCATTTGATGGCGCGAGAAGATCAAGTTTATGTTGTCGCTAGTGGTTGTAAAGCCTGTAGAAACGTACTCTACAACCAGAAAGCTGTGCTAATGGCTTAGCTAGCTGCTTAGGTGTTAGCCAAGGGGATGTAACCCCTCCCCCTACTGCCACAACCCAACGATCCCACAACTACTACCATGTTTGCTAACCTAGCTACTCTTTGTTGTTGTTGTTGTTGTTTCAGGTCAATTGTGGTTAGCACTTTGTATCGTTGCCCAGGGAGATAGAGTACTAACAGATGGATTGTGCCTTTTAAATCCAGACTCGGTAAGTCTCAGTTACGTCATTTGTGTTTGGGAACTTTTCAAACTGATCGGGCGACAGTACATTTTTGTAAACAAACCCAGGCAAGATGTCATAACGTGATCGACCTGAGAGTTCTCAAGTGGCCACTGGGCCGGTCATCATATTGATCAGTGTCAGACAGCTGCTGGCATTGTCATTTGCAGACCATTTACAAGTCGAGTCAGCTTTGAACACCACAACAGCAGAATGTCATTCTAACTTGTGCTCCCGCGTTAGCACCGCTATCTGCTTGATCTCTTGCAGCGCAAACACTTGGTGGAAAAGTCAACCATCATATAGGATTGAATTATAAGATAAATTAATCATCCAAAGGTTGCAGTAGTAAACTCAACACCCAGTTAGCAACGAGAGCAAAGTTTGCAAGTAAGTGCAGGGACATTTATTTGGCTGTATTAATCACCCACCGGTATGCTAGCAATGCGTGTATCCATCAGCTGTTTGCTAGCCAGATAAATGAACTAGCTAGCGTGTAGACACGTATAGCTTGGCTTTTGTGGTTATTATTGGCAAATCTCCAGCACGCTGGCACTAGTTGTGCTGACTGCTGAGTGAGGGTTCTAAAACATGGTCCAACAAGCATGTGTTTACACTAGGAAAATATTCCCAATCCCTTGCTAAATGAAAATCGACCACAATTCCCGTTTCGTTCAAAAGCACAATTAACATCAAAGCAACTTTGGAACAGACCCGCCAGTGTTTTCAAATCTGCACTGCTGTGCATCATCAGCTGTTGCACAGACAGAAAAACTTACAGCCAGGAGCCAATATATGACCAAATATATATATATATACTGTATATATATACCACACGCATTTGTCAGCAACAAATTACACTTTTATTCTCTATCACTCAACTCTTATTTATAACGAGTCTCGTTTATAATGAGAGGGATATATAGTATGTGTAGCCAACATTCTTTGAAAGAAAGGTGCTATCTAAAACCCCAAAACGTTTTTGACTGTCCCCATAGGAGAACCCTTTGAAGAACCTCTTAAATTTCCAGGTAGAACCCTTGTGTATTCCATATACAACCCTTTCCACAGAGGGTTCTTCTACATGGAACCCTTTCCACAAGGGTTCTACGTGGAACACAACAATGGTGTTCCTTTGGAACCATTTTTTGTATTGTTGATGTGTTGCTGTCGTCGGGAATGATCAGAGGAAAAGATAAGCCTAGAATGTGTGAGAGAAAATTATCAGTAACATACACTACCATTCAAAAGTTTGGGTTCACTTAGACATTAAAATAATAAAATGACATCAAATTGATCAGAAATACAGTGTAGACATTGTTAATGTTGTAAATTACTTTTGTAGCTGGAAACAGCAGATTTTTTATGGAATATGTCCATAGGCGTACAGAGGCCCATTATCAGCAACCATCACTCCTGTGTTCCAAAGGCACGTTGTGTTAGCTAATCCAAGTATATCATTTTGAAAAGCTAATTGATCATTAGAAAACCCTTTGTCAATAATGTTAGCACAGCTGAAAACTGTCGTGCTGATTAAAGAAGCAATAAAACGGGTCTTCTTTAGACTAGTTGAGTATCTGGAGAATCAGCATTTGTGGGTTCGATTACAGGTTCGATCAAAATGGTCAGAAACAAATAACTTTCTTCTGAAACTCATCAGTCTATTCTTGTTCTGAGAATGAAGACTACTCAATGCTAGAAATGACCAAGAAACTGAAGATCTCGTACAACGCTGTGTACTACTCCCTTCACAGAACAGCACAAACTCGCTCTAACCAGAATATAAAGAGGAGTGGGAGGCCCTTGTGCACGACTGAGCAAGCGGACAAGTACATTAGAGTGTCTAGTTTGAGAAACAGAGTCCTCAAAAGGCAGCTTTATTAAATAGTACCCGCAAAACACTAGTCTCAACGCCAACAGTGAAGAGGAAACTTCAGGATGCTGACCTTCTAGGCAGAGTTCCTCTGTCCAGTGTCTGTGTTCTTTTGCCCATCTTAATCTTTTATTTTTATTGGCCAGTCTGAGATATGGCTTTTTCTATGCAACTGCCTAGAAGGCCAGCATCCCGCAGTCGCCTCTTCACTGTTGAGGTTGAGACTGGTGATTTACAGATACTATTTAACTAAGCTGCCAGTTGAGGACTTGTGAGGCATCTGTTTCTCAATCGAGACTCTTTAATCAAATCAAATTTATTTATAAAGCCCTTCTTACACCAGCTTATATCCCAAAGTGCTGTATAGAAACCCAGCCTAAAACCCCAAACAGCAAGCAATGCAGGTGTAGAAGCATGTGGCTGGAAAGGCCAGAACCTAGGAAGAAACCTAGAGAGGAACCAGGCTATGAGGGGTGGCCAGTCCTCTTCTGGCTGTGCCGGGTGGAGATTATAACAGAACATGGCCAAGATGTTCAAATGTTCATAGATGACCAGCAGGGTCAAATAATAATAATCACAGTGGTTGTCGAGGGTGCAACAGGTCAGGAGTAAATGTCAGTTGTCTTTTCATAGCCGATCATTCAGAGTATCTTTACCACTCCTGCTGTTTCTAGGGAGTTGAAAAGAGCAGGTCTGGGACAGGTAGCACGTCCGGTGAACAGCTCAGGATTCCATAGCCGCAGGCAGAACAGTTGAAACTGGAGCAGCAGCACAGCCAGGTGGACAGCAAGGAGTCATCAGAAGCATGGTCCTAGGGCTCAGATCCTCCTCGAGAGAGAGAGAGAGAGAGAGAGAGAGAGAGAGAGAGAGAGAGAGAGAGAGAGAGAGAGAGAGAGAGAGAGAGAGAGAGAGAGAGAGAGAGAGAGAGAGAGAGAGAGAGAGAGAGAGAGAGAGAGAGAGAGAGAGAGAGAGAGAGAGAGAGAGAGAGAGAGAGAGAGAGAGAGAGAGAGAGAGAGAGAGAGAGAGAGAGAGAGAGAGAGAGAGAGAGAGAGAGAGAGAGAGAGAGAGAGAGAGAGAGAGAGAGAGAGAGAGACCCCTCCAGTGCCTTTCCATTCACCTTCACACCTGGGCCAGACTACACTCAATCATAGGACCTACTGAAGAGATGAGTCTTCAATTAAGACAAAGGTTGAGACCGAGTCTCAAACAAAGATCTTTGTTTCTGGCTATTTTTAGCCTGTAATCGAACCCACAAATGCTGATGCTCCAGATACTCAACTAGTCTAAAGAAGGCCAATTTCATTGCTTCTTTAATCAGCACGGCAGTTTTCAGCTGTGCTAACATAATTGGAACACAGGAGTGATGGTTGCTGATAATGGGCCTCTGTACACATATTGCATAAAAAATCTGCCGTTTCCAACTACAAAAGTCATTTAAAACATTAACAATGTCTACATTGTATTTTTGATCAATTTGATGTTATTTTAATGGACGAAAAATGTGCTTTTCTGTCAAATACAAGGACATTTCTAAGTGACCCCAAACTTTTGAACGGTAGTAAATTCGTCAAAATTAGCTGTAGGAATCTGACCTTCAGTTTGTAAACAAAGCTGCTGTACGTCCAATTCGTAAGTACTTCATTTGGATCACTTTGAAGTGACACAAATGGCAAATTATGTTTAATCTAAACAACAAAAATAAACGTTCATTTTCTCAATAGAGGTCTCAGATCAAGACTGGCCCCTCCATTCTGTTCCTGCATAGGTCTTGAAAGTCTCTTTGTGAAATGCATGCTGATTCTATGATTAGTGCCTTGCCAACAAAATCCATCAAGTTCAATTGAACAGTGATGGGAACCAGATCGTGTTCTAATATGAGAACGTTCACATCGAGATCCCAGCAACGTTTTGGTATCAAGATGTGGCTTTGAGAAATTAGCCAATTTTGCTTTGGAGTGCGAATCTTGATCCAGGACCAGATTAGCCCAGCTGGCATTCTTTTTCCAGGCTATTCTGTTTCCCATCTTCCCTGGATTCCACTTGATCCTATCTTAGCCATGCGGTATCTTCCATAGAAGATGAAAACTGTAATATTTTGGATAAAACTAAAGTGATAAATACATGGTAGTCAGTTGATTGTTAGGTGAATGAGGTACTGTACTAGGGTTTTATGGGGGTATTTGTACGCATTTGAAAAATATCAGCATTGGTCCAGACCTAACCTAGGTCTGCAGTAAAAGGGATCCATGGCAACCAACCGCAGTGCGACACAATGCTCCTCAGGGAGGTCATGGTGAGACCTTCTGAAATGTGAAAAACAACAAGGGGAGAGTGAGATAAATTGAACCATACGTTGAACCATTAAGCCAACCTTGTTTCTAGTAAACTATACACCAAATTAATAATTTGACCAAATATTTGGTGGAGTCTGTGAACAAAGAAACCACATGGAAAAAGTCGTAAGCAAGTTACGGTAGGCAGAAATAGTGCATTTATTGTGTCAAATTAAGTCAAATTAATTTATTGTGAGCCAATGACCATGGGGTAAGTTGTGCCAAGGGTTGAGCCAATGGCAAGTTGAACAAATTGAACTGTTTTCTTCCCAGGCATAATGTAAAGGATTTCACTGGGATATGAGGTAACAACAGGGCCTGGCCTGTTACGTGTTTTAAAAAGTACAACGTGTTTTGTCAGGTGTTACTTTTATTTCCCTTGACGGAGTGAAGCTGAATCCAAAACAAAGGCTCAACTTACCCCACTCTCCCCTACATCTATGGTTTCTTTCTTGGTACAGTATCAAGTCTGTTTTTATGTCATGTCCCCACTAGACACACACCGGTTTGAATCAACGTTGTTTCCACGTCATTTCAATGAAGTGACGTTGCGCCGACGTAGAATAGATGTTAAATTGACATCTGTGCCCGGCGGGTCTTTGACATAAACTTCACTCTTAACCAAGCAGTCCAAGCATATGTAGAGTACACAGTGTCAAGGGTGGTTTCTGTGGTGTGAGGAGGGAATGGAGAGCTTTGAGGGGCAAAAAAAAAGCCCCATTTGATTTGCTCTGTTGTTATTTATGAGTGATGCAATCTGACAAACACTCTCAAAGACCATGCCAACATTTGTTCTCAACAAAAAAGTACTGATCCTTGACATTGATACAGTAACCCCTATGTCTTGTTGTAGATATTTAACACTACCTCCACCAGAGGACTTGTGGGTTTAGCAGTTAAAATGGTTTTAAACTACACCCGTGCAGGTGCCCCTGGGAATACTATTGCTTTCAAAATACAAGTCCCCGCGTTGCAAACAGTAGCAGTGCCTTTTTCCCTGCTCTTTAATGATTTGTTACTTGTTTCTATATTTTTTTTAACTTATCTATTTTTATCTACACTTATTTTTCTTAAAACTGCATTGTTGGTTAGCGGCTTGTCAGTAAACATTTCGCGATAAGGTAACCTGCTGTATTTGTTGCACTAACTACACAAATACATTTGGATTTGATACGTTACGACAAAATAAAAGTAACAACAAAAGTAAGGCTACAATGCTATCTATTTTAAATCTGTTTTAAATATCGCCATCTCATTGTTGGAATGGAACATCAAGAAATGAATTGCAAAAGAGAAAAGCTTTCAACAAGTGCACATCCATATCATTTCACCCCTACTCCCTCAACAGTTGTCTTTGAAATGATGAGTCCAATGTGTTTCTCATTATCACTTGGTGACTTCATATGCTGATTGAGGCCACATTCAATCTGGTTCACGGCAAACAATGACGGTTGGGGGGCGAAGCTCGATTCGGGCTAAATTAGCAGTTTACCAAGATTTTGGGTGTTTAGAATTGAATCAAGCAGCTGCCCTGTGTTGAGTGACTTCTTTCAATCAGGCCTTGGTTGTTTTACATGCCTGGTGCCAAATGCCAGGCTTGAATGTTTGGCTGAACTTGTTGCACGAACCCTCTGCCATGCACGTGTCTTTGATTCCTTTGCAAGCGGCTTGCTTAGCGACATCTTCTCGACATCACAGATGCTGGTCATTAATACTTAGCACGTGTTTGGCACCTCATTTTTGTTTTAGCCTAA
Organism: Oncorhynchus keta; assembly: GCF_023373465.1. Taxonomy (NCBI): domain Eukaryota; kingdom Metazoa; phylum Chordata; class Actinopteri; order Salmoniformes; family Salmonidae; genus Oncorhynchus; species Oncorhynchus keta. The sequence goes on from NC_068450.1 coordinate 38,861,626, forward strand.
TGGACCCAGAACTAAGCATCATTTTTTTTAATCACTTGTGCATCTTTTGCGCGTTGGATAGGGTTGCAAATTAAGGGTTATATTACGGGAAACTTTCGAAGTTATACCAGTAAAACTACCCGAATTTTGGTATCTTTCAAGGATTTTATGCAATCAATCACAAAACATCTAGTGGCCCTGTGGAATACTTCAGACTATCATAGTTGTCTGTAATTATCTCTGGCCCTCTGAGTAGCCTTATCACATGTAAATATATTGCACAATTAAATATGATACTTTTAAAATAAAGAATAGAAGGGCAAAGCTGTAAAACATGATCCTAAATACAAACCATCAACTTAGTGAATACCATTGGCATAGGGGGCAGGATGTGTGTTGTTCTGAATACCTTTTTTATTATCCTACGGGTTGTGTTTTACAAAATTGCCACGAGTTATGATACTTGAGACAGCAATTTAGTGAATTCATAGAAACGGTCTGTCTTATTCTGTCAGTTAAGTCAACCCACAGGACTGCAGATGGGTTCGGAAAACATGACAATTCTCTATTCTGATTTACTTAGATCGGTATTAGACATTTTCCCAGAAGACACCATTTTTTAAATATATATATATTTTTTAACAATGGATGAGCATTGAGACACATTTTCAAGGGGTCAAAAACGCTGATGATTAAAGTTGTTTGGAAAATAGCATCCAAATGCTTGAAGTCTTTTAGAGAAATTTAGTTGAAATGATGTGGAAACAACATTGATTCAACCAGTGTGTGCCCAGTGGGTGTGCTTGTAATTCCACCAACGGAAAAGGGATTTCACCTTATTTCCATCTTCAACTTTTGACACAAGTCATAAGTGGAGAAAAACGATCATCCAAAACTCCACGCCTTTTTAAAGGTCATGCCCTCAGTGTTCACTTGCTGAAACACCATTGTGTCAATGCTTTTATAGCTGCTTTTACCAGTGAATGCGGTCAATAGCCCTACAGCGTTGATGCCTACACTACTTAGCCTGGGATTCAATGCAAGGCACATTCTAGTGCAGCACACTATTAACATACATTTAAAAGGTCATTTATTCTTGAGCTCTGTCATGTGCTTCATTTATCATGAATGCGAGCAAATCTCCTTCAAAAGTCACACTGTCGGCTCTATGGTGCACTGGGCTATAACGGGTTTTAGAGATACGCCATATTTAAGCTCACATACACTTCTCTCTAATTTAGAGGGGAAGTTTAAAAAAAAAACATGTTCAAGTCTGCAGGGACAAACAAAGAGACCTCAGGTATGACTTTTCCTGTTACCTCTTACTGATGTAGAGACGTTGTCGTTTTCTATTTGACTATTTCCTGACATTCACAGGAGCATAATCTCCCTGACATCCTGAGTAGATGGAGATCAAGTATTGTTTTTTTTCTCCTCTCTCTATCTCTCCCAAATGAAATTTGCTGAAAGGAACCATCTGACAAATTGAGTTGGAGGCAGCTGGCATTTGGATGGAGAGTCTGGCTCGCTGCCCCATTGGGTTGAATGGGCTTCCGCTACCGTCACTGAGCAGCCTGTCTCACTGCTAATAAAGGGTGGGGGGTGAACAGAGGTCACACAGACCAGAGGAAATGGGACTCTAGAAATGCATGGAAATATGGCTGCGTTCTGCATTAGTCTCATTTGTAACAACAGAAGAGTTCTTGGGACCAACGTTCCCCCCCCCCCTCCCCCTTTTCGTTTTCAAAATGAGAAAATAAAGCACAGCTCCCGTACTGTTTTTCGTTCTTTGTGGCTCAAGTCTTCACTGCATTCGCAGCCTTTTGGACACAGTATTGGTCCTCACTCGGGGATATTAGAAAAACATTGGGGGAATTATTACCCCGCTATGTATGATCCCCGTGCGGTAGGTCCAAGAGGCCTGCCGTGAATCATAGTCTTGATCAGGTGTTCTTGTCGGCTTAACTAAATTAGAAGCAAAATACTCTCTGTTAGAGTAATGCCTTAGCTAAAATCAAACCAGCACTGAACACGCAAACTCATTCTTCGTGAAACGCATGTCTGCATGCAATGCCACAAGGACACACGCGCTATGCTATGGTGTGTGGGCACCCCTTTACAAAAATAAGCTCCTCGTCACCCACTGAATGGAAGATGTGAGTATGCGCTCACCAGGGATTTCCTGCGGCCTAGCTGAGGTATATCCCTTCTGGATCAACTGCTCGAGGCCCTAACAATGAAGCATGTGTGAAATCCTAGCCACGCTGGCTTGACTTCAATAAATTGTGTCAAAAACACATTGTTTTACTTGAGGGGAAGGCAATAAAGAGGGAGCGTTATGGTAGTCACATGGAGTGGCGGCATCACGTGCGTGCAGGGTAACACCTGGCATTAGGTTCCCTCGGGACAGGGGCTAGGGACACGTCATGCCAGGTGTCCGGCAGGGTACGGCAGGGCAACAGGTGGAAGTCAAGTCCTCGCCCGGAGCCACGCTGGGTGGCGTGTTAATGAGAGACAAGCGCTTTTCCCATAAGTGACTCTCATCATGAACCAGGTCCTTCTGGTTCTCCTTCCACCTGAGTAGTTAACCCTTTCATGCATGACTTAATCAACGGCCTCACGTTGATTCAGTTAACGGTTCATTCTACCCCTGTAAAATTAACGTTGATTCGGATTAAGGACATAAAATCGGTCTCCAATGAGGGAAAAAACCTTGAATAATCAGGCAGGCCACTTTACCTTGCCTTCCCTGTAAAATTGATAATCTACAGCACATAAGCAGTACAGTAATGACATATCATTCACCACTATGAGAAAAAGTTATCACCCTTTGACTGATGGCTCCATTTCTTTGTGCTGTAAAGAATCATCGGTTTTGACCCTCTGAAAAGGGTCCCCAAGTGAAGCGGTCCCTAACGACACATTGAGCTACTGGGTGGTTAGTCAACATGAACTCTATAGGCGAAATAATTTTGTAGATGTCCCTCAAACCTCCCGATATTTCGAGAAACCACAAGCATCTACAGACCATTGATGTGATATTGTGGAAGAGAGATGGGTCAGCATACCATCTGTTTTTTTCTTCTTTCTTCTCTCCAAACTCGTCCCTAAAGTGGTATAAAACAAGCCTGTTGAAATGTTAATGAGCGGTGCCATCAGACGCGGAGCTGGTTGATCTTCCGTAGAAGACGACTTCGCTTGGTCATAGCGAGACACAGTAGGACACTCCACACATTGGGTGTCGCTCCGAACATCACAACCAGATCTCCCCCTATGCTATCTCAGCCAAGCGTGAGCTAATGGGGTGTCATGGTGTGCCTTGTTGTTGCTGAAGTTATTCATATATTCATATAGTTATTCAAATGACAAATTATGTCGAACTGAAAGACACGCGTTTGCCTTTGTATGTCACATTTTCAAGATGTTTCACCCTACATCTGACCTTTTTGCTTTCCGCTTTGAAGTGGTTTATCTTAATTTGAAGATAGCTATGCTGAACTGCTCTCAAAATATTGGATTGATCTAATATGACATCTCTCTACTACATGACCCCCTTGAAGCTTTTTGTGTTGAAAGTGCATCTCGCAAGTACAGTACTGCACGACAGTGGCTAACTGTATACAAGTTGCACTGAAACCCACCATGTTACGGTCCATTTGTGTCTGGGCTAGAATTCCTGCCCTTACCAAATAGTACTGAATTATTGCATGGCCTTTCATTGATTCAAATGATAACTACACTATTTAAATGCACAAATTGCACGTCATACACAGCTGGCCAGTTGCTGTGGGAAACCTGTGCGTATTAAGCTCTTGTGCCGGGTGGAAGGCCATGTGTTCTGCCAGTGGCCCAAAGACTAGACTGATAAATGACATACGGAACTGAGTGCTACTCCTCTGATTGCACAGTGGAAGTAGTCTGTATAAACTACTTAGACCTGGATCAACTCGAATTAACTTTAAACAATATATCTAAACAGGAGAGAGGTGTAATAGTATAGTAGCTGCATGTACTTACATGTACAACATATGCTACTCAGCTGTAGTTACACGTATTCACTACAGTACATGAGCTTCTCCCCTGACAGAGAGTAAAACGTTCAAAAGAGCTACTTGTTAGAAGCCAGTTCAACTAGCTAACTACTGGGTTGAGATCTTTCTCTGACATCCCAGTTACAGGTTGCCTCTACTGTAAATGAAGACATACGAAACTAATGGAGAGATATGTGTCTACAGTGGTAGCATCTCCAAGCAATGATACACATGTAGATCATGATGTCATCCAAATCCTGTGGGAGAAGAAATTACGGTAACAAATGATCCTGCATGAGAAAGAGTATTAAGAGCCCCAAGAGTATTATTTCTCGTATAACGTCTTAAATTTGTATGAAATGTGTGTGTGTGGGGGGGGAGGGGGTTGAGAGATGCACTGGGCAAAGTATCTATAATAGACAATAGACTATGAGCCCCTGTCACCCAGTTCTGTATATGGGTTAAAAACAGGCAGGTTCTTGGTCATAAATATATACACTTTTTTTTGAATGGCCAGAAATGTATGTTGTTACCCTATATTGTAGTTGTAAACACAGATGTTGATGCACCACAACTGGTTTAGTAACCCACTGGACTTGGTTGTATCTTCCTCCTACTTACTGTATGTACTGTATGACTACAAAGTCTGTGTACATGAACAATTCAGACTTGAGGCATAAGCCTCCTCCTCTATCACTCTCACAATGTGCAATTAGGAGAAGAAAGAGCTTTCAATCTCTAGTCCGCAGAGCCGGTAGTCAAGTATTTGCGTCTGCCCAAGTTAACATGTCTGCTCGAGTTAGGGATCAGCGTGCAGTTCAGAGGACGCCTCAGCAGGAGCCCTCCTGCCATAACAGATCCAAGCCTTTGAACGGATTTGAAACAGTTGAGATGGCACGGAGAAGGAAGTGGAATTGCGCTGGCAGTGCTCTTTCACGTATTCGTCCCTCTGTCGCTTTCGAAGACGGCACGCCTTTTCATCAAGGCTGCGTCGGTATTATCGATAGGGGACATGTGGCAGTATATAGCCAAGCCAAGACATGCTACAGTACACAGGCAATTAGAGGTTTGTTTCACCAAACATTGACACCACCCATTGATGTTTCAGTTCCTCTCTATGTTGTGCCAACAATGAACCTCCAGCATAACACCTTCTGTTCTATCACCAGACAAGTATTTCCTCCCTTAAAATCATCTCCAGTAAACAGAGAACTCAGCACCACGTAAATAGAGGTTCAGTGACCAGAGATCAAGTCCCATTTCACAGATATCCATATCACACCTGCAAAAAACAGTTACTGTTTGGAGATCAAGTAGCCATAATAGGTCATTACTTCATACTCCAAAGTGCCTGGGAAGTGTAGAAAACCAAACCGTGAGTCGGAGCCTACCAGTTACTGTAAACGTGATGGAAAAAAAGGGAAGTGTTTTTGTTATTAAATGAACAGGTGCAGATATTATGTAGTTGGCAGGTTGTGCTAACAAGCTGGGAGGGTTTTTGGAAGGCCAGACTCAAGTGTCTCTACCGAAGTGAAATCATCACAGAGCATACAGTGATATATTTAAGGCAAAACGGCTCGATTAATCCAGGGACGCACAAATGAATGGGTTATGCACATTAATGGATTCTTTATTTTCATGAACTTCAAAAGGAACTCGGTCGTTTTAAATCTGATTAAGTTCAGGGTGGTTGTAATTGTATTACCCAAATTAAGAAATGCTACATTTGCTCCTGGACGATTACAGCATTCATCTTAACAACCACAAGAATATAATGACCTTATGCTAACCAACCGAAAGACGCCTGATAAATATGACCCTAGGGTTTCCAGAGGTTTTGCTCTCAGGTTATAGGATGTTCTTTAATGTTTTGCCATTTGTTTGACATCCATCAAAAGGCTAAACTTTTAGAAATGAAAATGCTCCTGCTTCAGTCTTTTGTTGACTGTAACACACTCTGCAAAACTCAATTTTTCGTAACATGAAACGTAAAGGAAAGAGATTGTAATATCAAAACGTTTCCCTATTACAAACAAAAAAATATGACAGCCACACAATTACCAACATGTATGGTCTCCGTTTTATTTTACAGCCATGGAGGTTGAGTCGTGTCAAGCTTGGTGTCCATGTCACACAGAATTGGTGGTGGAGTGTTCGTGTCTGATCACTTGTGTTCAGGGTCAGACTTGGACCAAAAATCGTCCCTGGCATTTCTAACACACCGGCCCATTCTTACTAGTTAGACAGGCCCACTGGGCTAGAAATGGACAAGCCAGTCCACCCCTGCTTGTGTAAATTATAATTTGGTCATCCTGATGCAGTCCTTTAACTAGGACCATGAGTGATAGCCAAATACGTCAATGTAGTACATTCAGATAACAGCAGTTCAATCAGACTTGGTAATTGTCAACTGACACTTTGAGTGACCAATGAGAATTTGACACATTTGTGTCCGGACCTCAAATGACCAATGAATAGACCATTAACCAAAATCATGAAAATAGTTGTAAAACCATTGTGTCATACACACAGTTAGTTTAGTTATATCCTGTATTTAAATGCACCAATTTGTAAGTCGCTCTGGATAAGAGTGTCTGCTAAATGACTTAAATGTAAATGTAAATGTAAACGTGTTGCTCCGTGACCTTCTCGAGACAAGCTCTTTGACTTTCTCCCATGTCCATATCTAAAAAGGGTATGTCATGCTTGAGATTATATCAGCACTCATTCTCTGGCGAGTGTGCTGGTTAGAGATCCTATGCTTGTGAGTAACTACCATCAAAGCCCAACTGTAATATCATTTTCTGTGGGAAAATCCAACAGGGACATGACCTAGATGAATTTAGATTATCAGCATTATTATGTACTTTTTGTTTTTAACTTGGGAAACTTCCAAATGTTGTTAAAATCCAAATATAATTGAATACAGCAAAAGGTTCAAGGGGGTAATTAATAATTGAGAATGAAGATTATTGCCAACTTTGAAGTTGAGAGGAATGAAAGTTATTGCGTTTATTGTTCAACTTGGCTACGCTTATGGGTATGAAATCACATGCTAAAAGCAACACATTGAAATGTTGTCAAATTTTAGGCGCAGAAGTATTATTAAGAAATTGTGTTTTGTTGAGAGTGGCAATTGAGCAAAATAGACCAAACCTGAAAGACGTCATTCCTTCACAATTGACTTGTTTTCATGATTTAATTGGTCACCGTAGCAAAGTTAAATGACATATATGCGTTTTTATTTTGGTCACACAACCTGGCCCAATCCCCTTGGCTGCTACCACAGTATGCTTGGTATGTCAGAGTTGCCCAGAGCCTAAACACCGCATTCATCGTCTTAGCTTGCAGAGACATAAGCATAACAAACCTCTGAACTCTTCAACCCCACCATTGTATATGCGCCTGTTTTGTCTTCACGGTCAGACAGTTGGTTTTGCACCAAACTATGTTGAAGAACAGCAGGCTCCATTAAGTGTTGTTGCACTATCCTCAAGGTGCCCACAAGCATCCATTCTCAAGCCGGAAGAATGTGTGTCTAATCCAAAGCGTGGAGTCAAACGAAGGTTCTCTGCAATATTATTACAACAATACATTGCTTTTCTGGATGGATGACTTGCAACAGTCAGCAGCAACAACTCAGCAATCACCAATGTACAAATACGGTGCATATCGTGCCATATTGTGCTTCTGAAATAAACTTTGATTTTGCCTCGTCCTTATATTATTATCAACCCTTTCTTCGGCCTGGGAAACCAAGAACATTCGAAAGGATACACTCCTAACGGAAGTTGAAGAATGTAGTCGATTCGTTTTCAGTCCTCAATGAAGAGGATCCAGTTAGGATGTTACACTCTGAACCAAAGTCATTGAGACATCTTGCTGGTCTAGAAGTGAAAGCCATTTCCCCCCCAAGACTTTGCTTGACCTCATAACAGAAGAGCCAGAAATCACTTCCACAGCCCACATGACATGTGCACGGTCCTCTTACGATCATATCTCAGCCCCCTTTTTCCAGGTTCTTGCCATCGTGAACCAATCTTCAGCAAGCTGGAGAATGTTCCCTGGAATGACAATTACATGAACAAAGAGCAACCTGTGCAATGAACCAAGACAAATTGGAGAAGCAACTTCTTGCCAAGACCTATAACTGTACTGGACTGTTTTACATACTGTACAGTCTGTATCCAGGATAGCGATATTAACGAGAGGTTGTGTTAATCATAATAATGTTTAAAACAAAGAAGGCACGTAAACCGTTTACTGAATTATTGGTGGTCGGGACAAAAAGAGACTCATGTCGCAGGTGTGTCCCAAACGGTCAAGCCTTTTGTAATGCGTCGAACTCTCCATGTCACTCAAATACATGCGCATTGTTTTGCTTCTAATATTCCTGATTCCTCTAATTGAATAATCCAATGGGATTAGTATGGAGTCTTTGATGTCCAGTATTATGTGGTTTCGCAAGTTACCAAGACACAGTCCCCCTTTTCATCAATACAATCAGAATCAACTTCAAAGTTGTCATGCTGCGCTGCGCTGCCCAAGCCCTGAAACCCTACTTCCGAATAGCTTGATGCAGTTCAAACACGGGGATTGTCCTGTCCAAAAACGTTCTGTGTGACCTTATGTTGTTGTCCTGTTGTCACCTGTTAATTGATCTACGCCAATAACAACTTTCTTGATGATCCATGTCAACAGATTCCTTCATCGTCATTTAAATTCAGCTTTTAGTATGTTTTTTAAAAATATTACTTTGACCAGCTAGTCCTGCAGGATATTAGTATTCATATGCAACCACTGCCCTTTTTCTCCTCCCCTCAGCATCCCGGAGGCGGTGTGGAGCCCTGTAGTGTCCTGGACATCCGAGCTAATTAGAACTCCCTTCCGGAGGCTCTCAATCTGACACTCCATTCATAAATCTCACCTCCGAGGCCATCGTGTGTGAGAACCAGCATCTTAAACTTGTTTTGAGGGTAGTTCAAAGTCATTGAGGGAAGATGGAGCATTGTTTTCCCTTCAGATTGGACTGAAGAGACCAAATGAAGTGAAAACCATCGCCATGACAAGCCTAGTCATGCGCGAAAATAAGTGCCAGTGTATTATCGCGATAATTGACACGTAGCCACGCGTTATTAAGCAGAAAAATATTGAAATAATAGATCACGCTGAGCTGTCTGTTAGAAAGCGGGGCTCATTGAGAAATTGAAATAATGAGTTTGTTTTAGTCAAGCTATGTGCTTAAACTTTAGACATGGCCCTTGTGTACAGTAGGGCTGAGCTCAGGACTCGGGAGATTCAAGGAGTTTATGCACCACCTTAAGAGTCAAATTAGCAGCACTACTTGTATGTGTCTCCTTTTATTCTTGACACAGGAGACCATTTCATTTAGGTGGAAAAAATCCACAACAAACAGAGTAGAAGTCAAAAAAGTTTGCATTTGTTTTTACAGGTTCGACATTGTAGTTTTTATTACAGAAAACATTCTTGACACAAATAGATCCAGACCGTATAGTGTATAAAATATCAGATCCCCCCCATTAAAGAACCAATCATATTTTATAAGAGCCTTTTCAAGTACAGGCACAGTACTGTACATCAAATAAAGTACTAGGAATTCACAAATGGTGGAGAAGCCCTTCTAGCGTTTAATTTTCTGAGCACTTTACAAGCTGATTAGGACTAGTGGTTTACGAGGCCTGTGAAACACAGCGGTTGTCCTTCTATAGAATGTGCAGTGAACAATGCACAGTGCTTTACAGAATAAGCTTAGTTAAGTAATTCAGGTATTAGCGATGCAGATTTTGTTTCCTGTTCTTGTGTGAATATGTTTTCAAAGCAAATTTATAGGTCAGGTCAGAGACCTCTTTAGGATGATGTACACATTTACTAAAGACGTCTACTGAAATCTTTTCAACGTATCTATTGGTCCATGTGGTCTTGTTTAAGTTTCAAATCTGTTCCTTACATAGCTCAGTAATATATGAAAAAGTTATGAATTAGGCAGTGACATGCAAACAGGTGGGTTCCAATAGAAATATCTCAGCAAAGTTCAAACTGGGAGGAGGCCATTATAGCGTTCATAATGATAATCATTCCACTCCCTGTCCAATAATCTGTATGCTTTGGGTTCTATTTAAAGTATTAGCAGCAACAGTAATCATAACAGCCTTCTGTTTACGTTGGGAGAGCAACTCAGAGGAAAGGTATTAGACTGGTTCAATCCCAGATGCAGTTTTAAGGGCTGGGAATATGAACCAACTTAGGCTTCAATTCAATACTTTTTAGATCAAGTAAACCCCCACTGTAGATTTAGTGTTTAAGCTGTAAGGAGAGTTGAGATTTTAAGCCAATATCCAATTGTATACCTAACCATGTTATGGTGCACCTCAAAGTTCAGTGTTGCCCCCCTTATTTATTTATTAATGAATTACCTCTAATTTGTGAAAATTATGATAATTTGTATGCTGATGATACAGTTCTCTTTGTATCAAGTTACAATTTGTCACAGATATAAAGCATGACAAAGTAGATATATGTTTATGCAGCCAATGTTACCTGTGGTAGAACATTTGTTGAACATGTTCTTTTTGGGAGGGGTCAATTCCTCGAAATGTTCTCTATAACCTTGATTAATAGACCTACATTTCCTGTAAGTATAGGAAGTAATTTAGCGAGGCACTAAGGTAGATCATGGAGAGGAACCGGCGGAAATATTTAACTTTGGCAGATGAGGACAGAAATCCCCCCAAGAGATACGGTAGTGCAGCAAATTATCAGCCTAAAAATGTCATCCTGGCACGTTTTTGCAAAAAAGGAAAAATGTCACAGCAATTTGAAGTCAACCAATGGTCTTACAGTTCTAGAAACTAAGATCCTTGTTATGAATTCTTGAATTAATTCTGACGAGGATATTGGTCACATGTTTTAAAATTGACTTGAAACTGTGTCTGTCTGTCTGCCTTCCTGTCTGCCTGTCTTCCAGGGATGGAAATAAGGAGAGAGAGAGAATGGACAGAGATGTGATAGAGAGAATGGGGAGAGAGAGGGAGAAGGTGACGGAGGGAGGGAGGGGGAGAGAGAGGAGGGGAGAGAGAGATGAAAGGAATAGGAGGTAGGGAAAGAATGAGGGAGAGCAAATGAATGGAGGAGGTAGAGAGAGAGAAGGGGGAGAGTGAGGCAAGGGGAGAGAGAGGGAGAGGGTGAAGGATGGATGGGGATAGAGGGAGAGGGTGAAGGAGGGATGGGGATAGAGCGGAGGGAGAGGGTGAGGGAGAGAGAGATTTGATCAATGAGAAAAACGTCTAACTTTTAAGACTCATCTTTTCGCATTGACTGCAATGTATTGAGAAAAACATCAGCTACTGTGATATTTTACCGCTTTGCAAAAACGTGCCAGAATATCGCTTTCCTATGATGTTGCAGATAATGTGTGATAACAGAAGCAAATAAAACCTTTTATGGTTTCTTGTTATTTTTGGTGAATGTTAGCAGTTTCCTGGTCACTTCAATGTCCTTGGTTACTAGGCTCCTATTTAACAAGGTGATCTGTTGGCTTTAACACAGCACTGGCCGACAAGCTGCGCCTCCACTTGGCAAGCTGACCGACTGACCTAGACCCACCCTTGGCACCAGTTGCAGGCAGCTACTGTCATTTACCCACTTGAGTTACAAAGTCAAAATCCAACTCTGGTCTGCAGAGAGGAACCCAGAGAATGTATGCTGCCCAAACAGATGGCCCAGATAAGTCTCCATCATTGTGTAAAAATAATTGAGAATAAAAAAAATCTAAATTTCCCCTTGTTTTTCACCTTATCTGTCGAGACATCATCTTAAACATTCGACAGCTGTTGGATATTTTTTTTAAATGTTCACCTTTTTCTCCAAAATTTCTTGATATCCAATTGCGATCCAATTATGATCTTGTCTCATCGCTTATCTGTCGAGACGTCATCTTAAGTGTTCTACAGCTGTTGGATTTTCTTTTACCCCCTTTTTCTCTCCAATTTCATGATATCCAATTGCGATCCAATTACGATCTAGTTTCATCGCTGAAAATCCTCAACAGGCTTGGGGGATGTGAAGGTCGAGTCATGCATCCTCCAAAACATGACCCGTCAAACTGCGCTTCTTAACACTGGAAGTCATCCGCACCAATATGTCAGAAGAAACACCATTCCACTGACAACCGAAGTCAGCCTGCAAGGAGTCGCTAGAGCGCGATGAGCCAAGTAAAGCCCCCCCATCCAAACCCTCCCCTAACCTGGAAGATGCTGGGCCAATTGTGTGCCGCCCTATGGGACTCACGGCCAGTTGTGACTCAGCCTGGGATTGAACCAATGTCTGTAGTATTGAGGAATAACTATGTTGTAGATCCATCCTCAGTTCTCATATCACAACCATTCAACTCTGTAACAGTTTTAAAATCAACTTTGGTCTCGTGATGAAATCCCTAAGCAGTTTCCTTCCTCTCCGGCAACTGAGTTAGGAAGGAAGCATGTATCTTTGTAGCACTGTGTGTATTGATACACTGTCCAAAGTATAATTAATAACTTCACCATGCTCAAAGGGATATTCAGCATCTGCTTTTTTTATTTACCAATACAGTAGGCATTGAAAAACCTCCCTTGCCTTTGTGGTTGAATCTGCGCTTGAAATTCACTATTTGTTTGAGGGACCACACAGATAATTGCATGTGTGGAGTACACATGAAGTCATAAAAACACTATATTAATCACAGAATGAGTCCATGCAACGTATTATATTTATTTTACTAGGCAAGTCAGTTAAGAACAAATTCTTATTTTCAATGACAGCCTAGGAATAGTGGGTTAACGGCCTGTTCAGGGGCATAACGACAAATTTGCACCTTGTCAGCTTGGGGATTCAAACTTGCAACCTTTCGGTTATTATCCAATGCTCTAACCACTAGGCTACCCTGCCTCCCCATATGATTTGTTATGCACATTTTTACTCCTGAACGACAATGTTCCACTTTGACTGTATGGGGTATTGTGTGTAGATCAGTGACAAAAAAAACTAAATTGAATAGATAATTTAATTCAGGCTGTAACACAACAAAATGTGGAAAAAGTCAAGGGGTGTGAATACTTTCTGAAGGCATTGTATACAGTGTTTTCAGATCTGCATACTGTCAAAGTAGAATTTTGTAGTTCAGGAGTAAAAAAAATGTTTCCTCATCAATTGAAACACAATGCCCCATAACAACAAATCAAAAACATTTTTTTATAAAAATGTCTGCAGCATTGAAGATCTCCAAGAACACAGTGGTCTCCATCATTCTTAAATGGAAGAAGTTTGGAACCACCTAGACTCTTCCTAGAGCTGGCCGTCTGACCAAATTGAGCAATCAGGAGAGAAGGGCATTGGTCAGGGAGGTAACCAAGAACCCGATGGTCGCTCCGGGTAGCCGAGCGGAAATGGAGGAAAACTCGCCTCCCTGCGGACCTGGCATCCTTTCGCTCCCTCCTCTCTACATTTTCCTCCTCTGTCTCTGCTGCTAAAGCCACTTTCTACCACTCTAAATTCCAAGCATCTGCCTCTAACCCTAGGAAGCTCTTTGCCACCTTCTCCTCCCTCCTGAATCCTCCTCCCCCTCTCCCCCCCTCCTCCCTCTCTGCAGATGACTTCGTCAACCATTTTGAAAAGAAGGTCGACGACATCCGATCCTCGTTTGCTAAGTCAAACGACACCGCTGGTTCTGCTCACACTGCCCTACCCGGTGCTCTGACCTCTTTCTCCCCTCTCTCTCCAGATGAAATCTCGCGTCTTGTGACGGCCGGCCGCCCAACAACCTGCCCGCTCGACCCTATCCCCTCCTCTCTTCTCCAGACCATTTCCGGAGACCTTCTCCCTTACCTCACCTCGCTCATCAACTCATCCCTGACCGCTGGCTACGTCCCTTCCGTCTTCAAGAGGGCGAGAGTTGCACCCCTTCTGAAAAAACCTACACTCGATCCCTCCGATGTCAACAACTACAGACCAGTATTCCTTCTTTCTTTTCTCTCCAAAACTCTTGAACGTGCCGTCCTTGGCCAGCTCTCCCGCTATCTCTCTCAGAATGACCTTCTTGATCCAAATCAGTCAGGTTTCAAGACTAGTCATTCAACTGAGACTGCTCTTCTCTGTATCACGGAGGCGCTCCGCACCGCTAAAGCTAACTCTCTCTCCTCTGCTCTCATCCTTCTAGACCTATCGGCTGCCTTCGATACTGTGAACCATCAGATCCTCCTCTCCACCCTCTCCGAGTTGGGCATCTCCGGCGCGGCCCACGCTTGGATTGCGTCCTACCTGACAGGTCGCTCCTACCAGGTGGCGTGGCGAGAATCTGTCTCCTCACCACGCGCTCTCACCACTGGTGTCCCCCAGGGCTCTGTTCTAGGCCCTCTCCTATTCTCGCTATACACCAAGTCACTTGGCTCTGTCATAACCTCACATGGTCTCTCCTATCATTGCTATGCAGACGACACACAATTAATCTTCTCCTTTCCTCCTTCTGATGACCAGGTGGTGAATCGCATCTCTGCATGTCTGGCAGACATATCAGTGTGGATGACGGATCACCACCTCAAGCTGAACCTCGGCAAGACGGAGCTGCTCTTCCTCCCGGGAAGGACTGCCCGTTCCATGATCTCGCCATCATGGTTGACAACTCCATTGTGTCCTCCTCCCAGAGCGCTAAGAACCTTGGCGTGATCCTGGACAACACCCTGTCGTTCTCAACTAACATCAAGGCGGTGGCCCGTTCCTGTAGGTTCATGCTCTACAACATCCGCAGAGTACGACCCTGCCTGACACAGGAAAGCCGGCGCAGGTCCTAATCCAGGCACTTGTCATCTCCCGTCTGGATTACTGCAACTCGTTGTTGGCTGGGCTCCCTGCCTGTGCCATTAAACCCCTACAACTCATCCAGAATGCCGCAGCCCGTCTGGTGTTCAACCTTCCCAAGTTCTCTCACGTCACCCCGCTCCTCCGCTCTCTCCACTGGCTTCCAGTTGAAGCTCGCATCCGCTACAAGACCACGGTGCTTGCCTACGGAGCTGTGAGGGGAACGGCACCTCAGTACCTCCAGGCTCTGATCAGGCCCTACACCCAAACAAGGGCACTGCGTTCATCCACCTCTGGCCTGCTCGCCTCCCTACCACTGAGGAAGTACAGTTCCCGCTCAGCCCAGTCAAAACTGTTCGCTGCTCTGGCTCCCCAATGGTGGAACACACTCCCTCACGACGCCAGGACAGCGGAGTCAATCACCACCTTCCGGAGACACCTGAAACCCCACCTCTTTAAGGAATACCTAGGATAGGATAAAGTAATCCTTCTCACCCCCCTTAAAAGATTTAGATGCACTATTGTAAAGTGGCTGTTCCACTGGATGTCATAAGGTGAATGCACCAATTTGTAAGTCGCTCTGGATAAGAGCGTCTGCTAAATGACTTAAATGTAAATGTAATGTAATATGTCACTCTGACAGTGCTTCAGAGTTCCTCTGTGGAGATGGGGGAATCTTCCTGAAGGACAACCATCTCTGCATTACTCCACCAATCAGGTCTTTATGGCAGAGTGGCCAGAAGGAAGCCACTCTTTAGTAAAAGGCACATGACAGCCTGCTTGGAGTTTGCCAAAAGGCACCTAAAGGACTCTCAGACAATTCTCTGGTCTGAATACCAAGCGTCACGTCTGGAGGAAACCTAGCACCATCCCTACGGTGAAGCATGGGGGTGGCATTATCATGCTGTGGTGATGTTTTTCAGTGGCAGGGACTGGGAGACTAGTCAGGATTAAGGGGAAGATGACCGGAGCAAAGTACAGAGAGTCCCTTGATGAAAACCTGCTCCAGAGTGCTCAGGACCTCAGACTGTGGCGAAGGTTCACCTTCCAACAGGAAAACAACCCTAAGCACACAGACAAGACAATGCAGGACTGGCTTCAGGACAAGTCTCTGAATGTCCTTGAGTGGCCCAGCCAGTGCCTGGACATGAACCCGATCTAACATCTCTGGAGAGACCTGAAAATAGCTGTGCAGCGATGCTCCCCATCTAACCTGACAGAGCTTGAGAGGATCTGCAGAGAAGAATAGGAAAAACTCCCCAAATACAGGTGTGCCAAGCTTGTATTGTCATATGCAAGAAGACTTGAAGCTGTATTCACTGCCACAGGTGCTTCAGCAAAATACTGAGTAAAGGGTCTGAATACTTATGTAAATGTGATATTTCAGTCGTGTTTTTTAAAATAATTTTGCAAACATTTCTAAAAACCTGTTTTTGCTTTGTCAATATGGGGTATTATGTGTAGATTGACAATTGAATCAGTTTTAGAATAAGGCTGTAACGTACCAAAATGTGGAAAAAGTCAAGCGGTCTGAATACTTTCCGAATGCACTGTATGTTGTCAAAATTCAAGAGGTCAAAGGTTAATCCCGGGGATTGAGATGAGAGACACATATCCAAACAAAATATCGATTTACTTTTCACCTTTGACTGGCAACATAAACATCATTTAGCATCCCTCCGTTGCAGTCTTACTTCAAAAAGTGTGTTGATTTCTGCGTTGAATCATTGTTACCCTCTAACTTGTCATTAGAACTGTCTTCGCCCTTGTATTTTTAAATTGTTGCTAATCGGCCAGAGAGATTCTCTCTCCCTCAGCCTGTTCCCCTCACTATGGTTGTCCTTGACATTTGGGGAGGCTCTAAGGTTTTTCACGTACTCCTGGGAGAATGCCACAGAGCATCAGACAGGGAGGGCTTCTCCAAGGTGAGGGATGCGATGCGTTTAGCAGGAGTGTCAACCTTTAAACTGTAGAACAGAGATGTCGGCCAGAGAGACTACTCCACACAACAACAAAAAAAAAGCCTCAAAACTGAATTGGTTGTTCATGTACGGTAAGACAGAGTCAATCAAAGGTCATGGCTGTAAGTAATTCCAATGTGCATGGTTAGACTTCGTGAGATTGATAACAACGTTCATAGGGCCCTGTTATTAAATCGACGTCAAGGTGAGGATCTGCACTCACACATGGCCACTGAGAGTGAGTAACCAGGTCGGCATGCCCAATATTCCTGGTATTCTGTTCTCTGCCTCTTTATGTCTTTTCATCATCACAATGGAACTGTTGTCAGAGAGGCAGAAACCAATAAATCCTATAGAATGGTGGACGAGGCCTTGCTGACTGAGTTTTACCACTTTTTCAGCTTCCATTTATAGTGTGGCAGCGTTTCCTGTCATTGTGTGCCAGGAAAACAGGCCTCTTGGCTGCTCTCAAACTTCCTGCCCCTCTTGCCGCTCTCCCCCACACACACACACTTCTCAGAGGAGTACTTCTTACCACCAACTACATTACCAGATAAACAATCACTTGAACAGTCTTAACCAAGTGTATTTTATCGCGGAAAGGCTATGTTGTGGGGAAAGTTGAACGGCTAAGAAGAAAACAACTCATGACAACAGCAGTCCCTTTTCCCTACAGTGTCTTCATGGGGAAACAACTAATTGCTGTGCCTCATCGATGGAGGCTACTGATTCAGGACTTGGGCCTGGCCTGGCCTGGTCTGGGTATTCAGCTGGATTATATCTCAGCATATAGTACAGATTTGTCTAAGAAGCCAAAGGACCAGAGTTTGGGAAAACCGCTAAATCTTTAGAGGGCATAGTATCCCCAATTATTGGACCAAATATCTATGATTGCATCACTGTGGTCAGTGTACAACTCAATTTTCTAAGAAGTAAACCACAAAAGGTTGAACGGACTATTCTTTTTGTAAACAATTCTCAGACGTCTGTAGAAGATACTGAATGTAGTTACAATCCACTGAACATCTAGTCGAGCAGGTTACTGCAGTTCCAAGGCCAACAGACAGTATTGACTTGTACACTTTACACATACATGCATTTATTTAGTTATTCACTCTGCAGTGATTATCATGGTGGACATCAGTATGTAGCTTTGAACAAGCGAGCCGGAATGGCTCATAGGAACAGGAGCCTATCTCCCGTTTCTGTAGCGTGCGGCAGCTTGATGTAAAATTACACCCTCTGAACAGGACGCTAGTGTGTTGCAGGTCCTTACCCCCAATCTGTCTCCTTAATGCTGAGTGCCAAGCCGAGACGCACTGGTTCCCATCTTCACAGTCTTTGGCATGACTCGGCCAAGGATTGAACTCCCAACCTTCTGGCAGACACTCTAACCCACAAGGTCACTGAGTTGGTTTCATAGTGGTTATATACCACCCCATAGACACATATACTATAGGGAGCATAACCAAATGTATTGTAGTATCTAACTCAAGATAACAACACCGAGCACCATCATTTAGTGCAATCAGTTAACCTTGGAGCCACTTCCACTAAATCCGAGGGAAATTACAGAGGATGTAAACGTTGACAGACTGATACAGTAATATGTAAATCTCCATTTCTGCATCTTTATGTAAATATGGTGCCATAAATCTTTTGATCTAAGTCTATAAAAAAATACCTGAACAGACTCCAAGGTTTACTTGTTCAAAAAAGCATGAATGGATCCCAGTAATTGTATAGTAAGGCAGACATTGTGCGTTTCTGTCTCGTCCGGAACCGTTCTAATGCTGAGATTCTGTACGCTGAAGCAAAAGGCATATAATAAATGACTTTTCCAAATGGTTCAAAACGCTGCTTTCTACCTCGAGACGTCCCCTAGGACACTTAAGTATCAGCGTGTATTTTATATCTCAAAGAGCTGAAATCAAATGAGAGGAAGATGTGGTGTCCAAAGAAAGCAGATTGTGCCGATGGAATATGAACCAGGTGCAGAGTTTGGAGGCTCTTCACAAGAATCTCACCACTGAATTTAATAGCATGGAAATATTCGGGGTAGGCCTCCTTTAACTAACCTGTTGAACTTCGAGACACTCCCTGGTAAACCTCTTACTTGCTCATTGCCACTACGCAGTCAATTGATAATTACTGTATGAACGGCCTACCTTTCAGAACCATACCACAGCCAAAGACAACACTGAATCCAAAATGATTTTCTCTGCTGTACCTGTGGTATCCTTGTTTTAGTACCCCATTTGGTCCCACTTTACATTAAGTGTCGCTAAATAATTACATAAGTATGTAGAATGTAACCACAGCACAATGCAGGTACACATGCCAATGTTATTCAAACCCCAAAAAGGTTTCTCAAGTTACAAGCAACAATGTCCACATGCAATGTGGTTACATTGTACCTGCCTCGGTGTAACAGCTATATAAATGCACTGTAATTAATGACACTTGCTATGAATTTGGAATTGTTAAGCCATAATTGCTCAATACAAATGTCGGCGAATCAGGGCTTTCTAATGTCGCTGGGGAAATATGAATTGAAATAGAGAAGGCTGTTTCACCTTGCCAAGAGAAGCCAGAATCAGAATGCGTTTCGGACAGTTCAGTTGGTGAGGGGAGCATTGTGAGGATAAACACGTCAACAAGGATTTCACATTGTTAGCGACCATTCAGGCATACACACACACAGTACATCTTCCTAGCCCTGTATCATACTTTAGAACTCTGTGCAACGATTACAATGCGTTTCTAATTGGGACTTTTCATAACCATGTCTTTGATTTATAGCTCAGCGTACTCTTTTGATAAGAGTATCTCCTTGCAGCACTGACAAAAGACTGCTGCTTTTTTTTTTCATGCCATAAAACCTGTGTTATTGAACCATTTCGAGAGGATTTTATTCGTATGCTGTTTTACGGATCTTCTCAAAGCTGCCCGCATAAGCAGTTTGGACGACTGAGTGTTCACAGCTGGAGACATGAAGACGTGAACCAGGACTAGCAGATTGAAGACCAAGCATCACTCCAAACTGTGTAGTCAAGCCTTAACATTAGTGTTGTGAACCCTGTATGGCTACCAAAATCCACAGAAAGCAATCCTCTTTATAGCACGAGTCTCATTAGCTATTATTAAGTCATTTCTACTGTTTTAGTACCACATTGGATATGCGTTTATCACCCTCTTCTGAAATAGCAGAGCTATACTATGTCTTGAGAGTCATCTGTTTATGTTGGCAATCGCGATGGGACAGATTTGAGACGATCAGCTTCAGGTCAGCCACGGCTACAAGAGACCCATTGAACTTTAAACATCTATGCTGAAGCATTAAGACTAATTCATTCACATTATTGTTTGCCTTCATTGATAAACATTTGAAGGTGCTTGTTTACGTTCCCCACCAAAAATGTCGCTCAAAAAGAAGGGGGAACTAACAAAGAGTCACTGACAACAACCAAAACCAAAACATACTGGATTTTTAGAAGGGTTTCTGAAATACACTCATTGGGGTGTCCACTGAAAGTTGACTAGCAACAACAACTGGAGCCTAAAAGACACCAACCATGGGGCGCCCACTTAATTTGCCCAAGAAAAGGCAAACAAAAGAAAAACCCACACCAAACTTAAAGACAGGAAGCGAACCAAAAAAAGGTGGATCAGGGAAATCAGACAAAGAAATGTTTTTCTAGAAAACAGGCGAGCTGCCTAAAGGGGCTGACCCTCCATATCTCTCAAGACCACAGGAGCACTGGGCCAGCCACTCTTAAATAGCAGCTGGGCCAGCACAGGTGAAACGCCTTCCAACTAACGAGATGGCAACCAGCACATGTGTAACACATACTGACTAACAAGGTGATACCAATTGGTGCGTCCTACGCGCTAAAGAGCTATATGTCCTGAAGTACAACCTCAAAACATAAATGGAAGAACCAAAACCTGTAATAGTGTCATAGATGCTGTACACAAGGTCTAACTAACCCCTATTCTATTTCTTGGCTCTTATTTCTGACGCAAAACAAAAGCCATTGTTTATCATTTAAACTCTGTAACTGTTTTAAAGTCACCATTGGCCTCATGCTGAAATCCCTGAACGGTTTCCTTCCTCTCCTGCAACTGAGTTAGGAAGCACGCCTGTATCTCTGTCGTGACTGGGTGTATTGATACACCATCCAAAGTGTAATTAATAATTTCACCAGGAACATTCAATGTCTGCTTTTTTTGTATTTTAACCAATCTACCAAAAGTTGCCTTTCTTTGCAAGGCGTTGGAAAACCTCCCTTGCCTTTGTGGTTGGATCTGTGTTTGAAATTCACTGCTCGACTGAGGGACTTTACAGATAATTGTATGTGTGGGGTACAGAGGTGAAGTAAGTTGTCATTAAAAAATAATGTTGAACACTATTAGTGCACATAGAGCGAGTACAAGTTTTACTCCTGAACGGCTTGTCATAACACATGGGTTGAATACTTATTGACTGAAGGCATTTCAGCTTTTCATTTTTTATTCATTAGGAATATTTTGGAAAAACATAATTCCACTTTGACATAATTTGGTATTGTGTGTAGGCCAGTGGCACAACATTTCATCCATTTTAAATTCAGGCTGTAACACAACAAAATGTGCAAATACTCAAGGGGTGTGAATAATTTCTGAAGGCACTGTATGATATGCATTCTCAACATCCTCATGCAACATTTAAACACGTCCCACAATTTAGAAAGGCTTTTTTTTTTACACCACAGAACGACCTGAATTATCATGTCAGTAGAGCAATAGACAACAATACGTTTTTATCCCGCCAAAGTTGGATAGAAATCACAATGAAGTCATTTCTGGCGTTTTAATGGCACAGTGACTTCAACAGTGACCAAGGAAAACATCCAAACTTGAGAAAAGAATTACGGTTTATTATTGTAACCTTCCATGCTGGAACTGGTTATTATAAATTGGAGTTACATGAATCGGAGTGTGTAATGAAAACTAAACCAAACCCACAAAAGAGAACAAAAGAGACTGGAAGTCAAAGGCTCAAACTTCAGCTCACTCCATCTAATTGTGTGGGAGTAGACATTTGACCATCTTTTTAGGTTGAGGTTTCAACCGAAAGGCGTCAAAGGAAGTCTTTATAGAACGTAATGCTATTCTCTGCGCTTTTTGAGGAGAGCCAACAATATAGCCCCATCATTAATGATATCCAGGTCAATTAATCATCAGGAAATAGAGCTGTTTTCAAAGCTGTTTTATCCATTTTTGGATACGTAGTTTAGTCTGTGAAAACAAGAGGTGGACTAAGGACATTTACGTTTGGACAGGCTTTTTTATTTGAAAAAAACAACAACCCATCTATTACAATGGTATTTTGGTAATCAATAGAATGGGTATCTTCACATCCCAAACAAGTAACCCTTCATTTACTCTTACTGTCCTCTCCTAGAATGCTCATGACATCATGCTCAGAACACATTCATCTCAATAGCTGCCTACAATTAACTTCACACCTACTTCTAGTCTACTTGGTAAGAGAGGCATTTTTCCATTGCTCCATATCTATATTTGGTCAGGTCTCCTGTGCTCCATTAATTAATTGGCAAGAGCTACAATCAGGAACATTTATTGAGTCAACACAGACTCTCTCATAACATTCTATAATTGCCTCGATGCTTATTACATCAGAGGAGAAATACATCATAGTCACTGATGTCTCGTTGAGGGCTCCCTGATAGGAGTCAAAATCAGTACCTAACTTCATATTGTAATAATTGCCCTCGCCGACAGCACTCTGACCATGAATCAGAGAAACAAAAGCATCTGGTTTTTGCAACTGAGACAGCATGAGTTATGTGTCCCAAAAAAACTAAAGCAGACGTGGATATTGCAGTAAAGTAAATATTTACCCACCAGTTTTAATTAGGCCGCTATTTCGCTGTGAAATTAAGCATCTCCGTGATAACACAGCAAACATTACACCGACGTTGAATTGTTTAAAGTGAACATTAACCCGAAAATTCGGAGAGAAAAAAAACAAGAACTAATATATAATGTAAAAATAGCAATAATGTGGGAGCAATTTATGCTAATTAGGCTTTTATTTATGGTCCAATAATTGGGCACATTTGAATTGTTGATGATGTTTTTTTCTCTTCTATTGGTTCTATCGCTGTGTGCTCCCCATTGTTCCCTCTGCGGAGATCAAAGGAACTCCAATTGAATAGATGGTAATGGTGCGTGGCTGTAGTCTCAGTGCCGAATGGTTGAAGAAAAACAGCCAATTTGGGGTCTACGTGGACACAATTAGCACAATTTATGTGCGCCTTTCACTGAGGTACTTTCACTAAACCCACGGAAGGGGCTAAGCATCCACTTCTGAGCTATGATTTTCATAACCTTAAAACCTCTTGTGTCTTTTCATTACACTGCTAGCAATAGAGTCGTTGTGCTACTTTGTAAGGTGTCATTGAGGATAAAGCCAAAAGAAACTGCATGACAGCACTGCCATTTGAACTGACGGGTTTTTGTCAATTATGCTAATTCAACCGTGCGTAAATTGAATCAGCATAATAAGCATAATCCCCATCGAAATCCATCCGTTTAAGCTAGAGAGATGTTTTCCTTTTGCATGGTGCCTCGTCTCAACACATTTGCCTATGTAGGCCTTCCGCATCTGTTGTCGAAAGTGGCAGAGCTACAGTGCTGTTTTGTTAGACCAGGAGTCTGTAGCATCTGAACCAATTTGGCTGCAAATGAATATGACCCTACTATGGGAATAGGAGACTCTCACTAACACGATGGGGTTCTCCGTTTTGCTCTACGAGTGTCTCGTCTGAAGGTAACGGATAAAGGTTCAAACAAATCATGGAAGTAGTTTTGTGCCAACAAAAAAAATGGTTAAATATGTGTAAAAAAAAAAAAGAAAAAAAAAAAGAAGCTTTCTTTTATATAGACACTTTAAAACCTTGTTTCTTATGATTTATTTTTGGACTGTCTGATTTGCCATTTATGAATGTATTATTCAATGCGTTTCTATGGGCTATAGTAGTAATGGCCAAATGTAATATTTTATCAAATAATGTTTTTGTTTTTTATATATACCTATAGGGGTCCTTATATTAAAATTCAAATAGCTAAATGATCCATATTATGACCATTTTAAAACATGTCCATTTGTTAGCTTAGTAACCCTCCCCATCATGTGTGAATGTTGCTGTTTTATATGTTTACTATATATCTTTATCTGTATCCTATCTGACTTGCCCCAACTGAAGTTCCTTCTGGAGAAATAAAAGTAACTCAATTCAATGCAGTGATTGACTCCCATCCGAAACTAAGCTACCCGTTTCCCTGAAAAACAAGACCCCTAATCACGTTTTTATTGTATCGTAGTTTACATCAAACGCTCGGGGCATGGCTTATACAGTCTCTTTCGTCTCCCCCTACATTCTAATGAGACCGCAAATGGTCCAGTCCAGATTTGAGCTGAGGAAACAAGGTGCATTATGTAGGTGGGAGGTAACCAAACCATTGACACACAATTAGCATGAAGCCCAGACCTTGGAAATAGCATTGAGGCTGCCGAGAGCTCGCTTGACAGAATGAAAAGATTAAGACATGGCATGAAAGATATACAGGGCATGGGAAAGTCCATAGGGGATACGGAGCGACTGAAGTATGCCCAATGAGTGAAGGCCGACAATTAGGCAATGAATGTTATTGTGAAAATGTATGTGCCTGAAACGGCTGTTAAGTGTCTGTGCACTCCTCCATACTAAAGAGAGGCATTTATTTGGACGCGGCTTTTGTTTACCCCCCTCTATATATACATGCAAGCCTGTCAAAGAAGGACTGATGAAGTAGTAGACA
Organism: Oncorhynchus keta; assembly: GCF_023373465.1. Classification (NCBI taxonomy): domain Eukaryota; kingdom Metazoa; phylum Chordata; class Actinopteri; order Salmoniformes; family Salmonidae; genus Oncorhynchus; species Oncorhynchus keta. Next base: position 38,886,314 of record NC_068450.1, read on the forward strand.
ACTACAGAAGTACAAAATTCCCTCAGGTACAGAATTAGGTCAACTTGGGATGCAACCCAGTGCAGTCAAATTGAAACGCAGGAAACAAATGATTTGTGGTGGTATTTTACATTATGATCCTCATCCAGAGTACAATACTACAAGTCTATAAACTACAAGTGCACAGGAAGTACTGAAAAGGTCCTCTGGAATAGTTGCTGGCCAGCAGGTCATTGTGTGTAAAAATCCCCCAACAGAATGACTTCATAAACATAACAGCCATGCTGAAATATGTGGTAACTACATAGAAGGCAGCTGTTTCTACGTTTCTTACTGTAGTTGAGAGAACGAATCAGCAACACATAATTCAGAGCTGTCGGGTCTGGGCTTCACAATCACTGAAAAAGGGGAATATTGTAAAGATTGGCAATACACTGAGACTGTGTGCACCTCAACTTAAAACGGGTGTCTTCTTTCCCTATTGTTAGTGTGGAAATAGTTATGGGGAAATGACTACCTGTGAGTGTGATAACTGACACGTGTCTTTTTCAATTTCGCACAACGATTAATGAAATAAACCAATTCCCATGGTGCATTCCGAGTAATTGCTTGACTTAGGGAACTCTGTGAAGCCATTTTTATGGAGTAGTTTCTACAGTTCTGTGTTCTTTGCCAACTTTGGCAGGTCTTGGCACCGGTTGCAGCATTGATTTGGTCTCAGTTGTCTTTCTTTGCTCTATAGAGATTCCATGAAAAGGGATTTAGCATATACACTCCATAAATGGAGGAATGACTATCAGTATCCATTCAATGTTATATGATGAGGTGGTGGCCAGCAGAGTGAGTAAACATTTGGATAGGCGACCCACCCACAGATGCATACTTGGCAGTGTAAGGACTTGGCCCATGCAGATGTTTGTGTGTGTAGTGCTATGTGCTGTGGCTTTGGCCTGACTGGGGATTACTTGTTGACCATTGCTTGTAGACAATCACTTTTTTCCATGTTTGTGTCTTGAAGCTGAGACCATGGATGACTTGAAGGAGACCCCTCTGTCTGATGGATAGCCGACTCCGAGTAAAACCTCTGAACTCAAACATTTAGGTTGGAGGCACTGTAAATGTCCACTATAGTTACTGGAGTCAAATGTGCCTTTATCTCACCCCAAATCAATGTCAACCAGACTATCTTTCCAAATCTAAGACAAGTGTGTTATTTTTTCCCCAGGGGACAGGACACTAGTTCAACCGTTAGCCAAGCACAGAGAGCTAGGCGGCAATTAAGTCAGCATCCCCCTGAATTAGAAAACAAAACAAAATAAAACAAAATGCTGAGCCGGCAGTTTCACGTTGTAACTCATACCAGATGGGAAGTGTTGTCCTCTTAGCGTCTGCAGATGAAACAGGGCGTGTAGTGGCACTGCAACGGGACGTTTGATACCAGTTGATGTTTGCTGCTTAGCACTTATCAGACGCTTCTGGTAGCGTTTTCAAGAGGGTGGCATATAAGCAGTGGCTTGTCCAGAACATTTTGAATGGGGTGACCAAGGTGGGCCACAGAACCAGTTTAGGGTGGCCATAACATTTTGAACCTTAATCGATGCAAGATGGATTTTTTTCAATATAATTGTTATAGTTTGACGCTTTAAATGCTTAGTTTTGGTACATTTCCCTGTTGAGGTAAATCATAAATCAACTTGAAAAGTCTTGTTAAAGTGTTTGCGTCCAAGGTCAGGATTTTTGTATGAGGGCATTATCATACAGGAGTAAATTCACTTTGTGAAAATGCCATCCAGAGTGTGAATTCTACCGTGACTTTTTAAAATTTATTGGGACCTCCTATGCGTGCACGTGCACCATCTTTTTTTCATGGGCTTTATAGTAAAGATGTTATTTAACTGTAAAAATGCATGATCTTTTCATGTGTCATGAACACAACCAGTCATGATGTTTTCATCTGATTGTCAAACTAATCACTTCAAAAAGTAGGCTACCTTAGCACCTTCACCTACCTCCAAAATAAGTCCAGCATCCCAACAGCGCTCCGTGCCACCGCCATTTGAATGGAAAGGGACATCAATTATGAACGCCGTCAGTGTCACGACGTTCGGCCTACAAAGTGGCATGCATCCATGGATGCCAAGGGAAGCAAGGCTTCCAGTGAAATGTTTACAAAAAAAAATAAACGTAAAAAATGATTTCCCAATGCGTGTGCATCCGTGTTTCATAATGTTCCTTCAATTCACGAGGCAAACAGTGCCGCTCTGTCTTGGTATCTGTAGCCTGTGTATCTGGTGCTGTCTGGCCAAAAACAATATGGCATGTCGTACTCTTTTTTTTTAACGTCTTGGTCAAAATGATCAATATATTCATTGACAATCTATCAGATCTCAGAATTCTGGTAGGGGGCACTTGGGTGGCCAATCAGAATTCAGGGGTGGACGTAGCCGCCCTCTGGACACGCCACTGCATACGGTATAAGCCTACATAATCCTTCCCTTTGGACGAGAGAATGTGCCAGCAAGTCATAGAAACAATATATTATATTCCAAAGATGCAGACATACAAAAGTATGTAAACCATTTCTCTCTTCGCCCGCAGTTTATTTCATTGATGCTTTCATGTCAGTTGAAAGGCATCGACTTGGCTGCGTTAATGCACAGCATTGAGGAACACTACTGAAGGCAACGACACAGCTTTGATGCAGATGTGAACTTGAACACTCCTCATTATGTAGATCTCTTTAGCTGTTATTTCACGTGCAAGTATTTCACCAATGAGCCAGCGATTGTCCTCCATTTTATCCATCAAGGCCTTAAGATTCTGTAAGCATAAATGAACACCTGCCTCAAAAAGATAGTCATTAATGAAGAGTTTAATTGCAAAAAGCTATATATCCATTTTCGTAAATGTTGGTAAATGAGCTTTTATTGTTTAAATAACCTCACTTTGTTCAATGACAGACATGTATTTGTTTGAAACGTATCCCGAGATCATTTCATTTCAGAGTGATAAATAATCAATGTTTTGTTGCAAAACGCTACATATACGCCTCACTCTGAGAATTGTTTTTTTTGCACTGATAGTCAGACAAATAGTCACATTTTTAGCAAAGACCGGTACAAATGATACATTTGTGACGTCAATATTTTAACAAAATAATTTATTTAAATGAATCAATACAGGTAATATGAGTTATGTATTTAAAGTATACAGGAAACAAGCATTCTATTCCAGCTAAGCAATGTATACAGCATATAGCGTTTTGCAACAAAATCCATGTTAATACACATTCAAAATCTAGGAATTCAAAATCTGAGAACAGTAATATATTTCACAGACAAAACAGGTACCCAATCATTTCTGATAATAAAACAAACAAATGTGAAAAGTGAATGGATATAGCGTTTTGGAACTAAACTCTTCGTATGATGTTCCAGTCAGTAGATTATCCTCTAGAGCTTTAACTACATGCAAGATAGGCAGGCCACTTCCCAGAATAGATTTTAGGATCAGCCAACAAATCTGAGTCTTGTTAGTGAATAAGGCTTATGTTCCTCTGACAATGCTTTTAATTAAAAGCCACATCATTTAAGCCTAAGGAAAGCTGTTATAGTTTCACCGTGCCTCATGACGCCGGAGTCTTAGGAATAATCAATCTTTATAAACAAGCTCTGGGAGGGTTTTGAACGAACTGGATGATTTAAGAAAGTCAATAATATTGCCACACCACATCCTCTTATAAACATTGAGGACAAGTCAAAGTAAACAGAGTCGATCAAAACCATTTGTAACGGCAATTTCATTCGATGACACTTGTGGATTTTAAAATAGTGAAGCGTTTTAATGGCAGTTTTATTTCGATGACACTTGTTGACTTTAAAATGGTTTCGCTCACCACTAAGCTGCATGGGAAATTGCCTCTAGCTAGTTTCGCGCCTTCAGTCAAGACAAAGAAGGTTTTGGCACGGGGAGATACAGAACATCAGGAACGCCTTGTTGGCATCTACGTCATTATCGCTCGCTTGGAAAACAATTTGTTCCAATTTTAACTTGACACGTTGATAACTTCATGTGGCGAACGTTGATAACTTAAGTCACCCTGCACTGCTAAACTAACAAATGTAATCATGCGAAGTTGTGCTTGACTAGGGGCCTCTACTAAATCTGTATCTCTGAAGCGTTACGGATTGCGCGTTAGAAATGTAAAGGTCATTTCAGATTGAGCCGACATGTATATATCGCTTACTGTGACCGCGGCCTCCGCTAACGCGGGAACATTGCCTGTTCAATCTTTATCGCGGAAATTCAGCCGTTAAAGCCCAATTGATATTGAAAGTCAATGTTCCCGCGGAGACGTTTCACATTTCTGTCACGAAATCTGTAAGGAGTCAGCGTTAAGGGTTGGAGAGAGCCCCTAATTTTCAATCGCGCTGTAGCGCTGAACTTCTGCGATACGGATTGAATATAGTCCTACGAGTGTTTGTCCATTTGACTCCATTGAAATAACATTAACTGTGTTTATCCAGTGTTCTATATTATGTTCGTCAGAAATATACGGTATACACTGTAGCAATTCCATTTCATAACCAGCTAGTGGCAATTATTACGATAAGACAATTCAACAACACAATTTTGGCAACTTTTCAACTACAACAAATCCTTCTATGACAAGTATACAGTGTCTACCCATTTCTCTAGTTTTATTTAGTAGGACAATACTCCCTTAATGCAGCCCTGTTTCCCTCTCACCTATAGGGGTTTGTCTCCCTTCTAATTCACATATAGTTGGAGTGCATTGCTACGCAATCTTTGACTCCTCTATTCAATTTGATACCCTGCCATGCCAGTCTCACAAACATTAGAGAGAGAGAGATGCTGTGAGGTTCATTTTAATTCATCTTCTCTTGTATTTACTCAATGTTCTTTTTCACTTGCTGTCATTATCATTATGAGTGTTATTATTATTTCAGCATCAGCATGGTACAGCATTCCCAAGCAGGCTTCGTCAACATTGGCCTCGGCAGGACAGAACCTCTCCAGGAGCCCACAGTAATCCACCAGATTGGAGTTGTCACTCCTCGCTTGGTTCATGGCCTCTCTCTCTCTTTCTCGATGACAGAGAAGATAAGCATGTTGCATACCGGATCACCAGGCTACAAAAAAATTGTTCTGCTGAATAAGCCAGATGTAAATAATTGTTGAAAGCAATACAGGGCCCTGCGTCGCAAGGTCCGCTGGATGTTGTGCTTGGCTGCCAGCACCGTGGCTCAGTTTCATTTAGGTACTCAATGGCCTTTTGAAATGTTTTGTTCAATTCAGCTCACAACAGGCTTAGAGTCCTTAGAGTATAAAATACCTTACCACCCACATTATTGAACTGCTATATAAGCTCAAAGGTTCCTATTTTAAGTTTGCGTTATTTTTAGACAGCCCCCATAGGATTGCAGTGAGATTGCTTACCGCATGGTTGTGCTCACCTTGTATTGAAAGAGACCCTTTAAATAAATACTTTTTATTCTGTTATTGGCTTTTTACATTTACAAAGCATGTTATAGTTTTATCAAAAGTGGAAAATATTGATGTTACATTCGTAACAAATGTAAAAAATAAGTCTTCGATCTTACTTTCCCTGAAAGTAAGAACATACACTTGAGCAGGTGAACATATCCATAAAACACTGCTTAAGTCACTTAATTAAGTTAATAAAACAGTACAAAAAGTAGAAACCATACATTTAAAAAGAATGGACAAAAACACTGACAACTATAACTTCCATGATTTCCCATGAATGAAAAAAATGTACACAAGTTCATAGTCTTAGTGGGGCGGGGGGGGGGGTTCACGTCAAGACGGGATGGATCAGCTAGCCTTGTCCAAACCTTTTGGCTGGTCGAATAACACTCCAGCTCGGAGGATTGTGACCCAGACTATTCACCCCAGAACCTTCCCACCCCCAGCCAACAGAACCAACAGTAACCTCCCCATTCTCCATCCTCAAATGTCGGTAAGGCAGGGACCTGATTAATCTTGGGTCTTGGAGTGCTTAGCCGGTCATCTGTGAGCACATACAGCCAGAGAAAGTTATCACCGTGCTCGTGTCATAACATTGGCAGGCCTCGATTACCGTGCGAACAAAGTGGTGCGCTCATTTTCGCACCGAGGGCTGTATCTTGATGCTTACAGGTGCAGTGGGATCAAAACACACATGCTTCCTTTTAAAAATGAGAATCGGGACTGGGTTTCTATTGCTATGGCCTTTGGAATTTCTCCTGCAAAGTGTTTCAACGTTATCGCTTATCTCTCACAAGTGAATGTAACAGAAGTCTTGCAAAGGAGTGGCATTATTGATAATACAGACCAGAAACATTTTGATTAAGATAAAATGGAGCTTTGCAGTACCTAAATTGAATTCAGACACAGGCTCTTTGTTCCAACCATTTGGTGTTAATGTATTTCGCATAATGACGCCTTAAAGAGATGAATGATTGTACAGTTACAGTATGAGGTCTGGAAAGGACTGGTAAACTCTTCCAGGAGGTTTACACTCCATTCGAAGTAATATTACAGGTGTCCCTTTCTGCCTTACTGCACAAAGACATTAATGGAGACTGCGAGTCCAATGTTCTCTGCTTCTTATATACATCGTCTTAGTTTGTCTTTCAGAGAACATACCATATTGTACGGGATTGTAATAAATAGTCTTATACATATTGCTCGGCCTCCCCTTCATTCAGAATGGTCACTGACCCGTCGCCACTGTTCATCTCAATGTCCATCTCTTTTGCAGCTGCGTTCTCCGGCAACAGGGCCAGGTCCTTGAACACATCCACGTAATGGCCGAAGCCGGGGCCCCAGTTCAACAGGTTGTCCCAGTTGAAGCCCCCGGCTTGCTGGCCCAGTTTGTGGGGCAAAGTGTAATGGTCCGTCATCGGCGCCTGTGCAGCGGGCCCGCCCTCGGCCCACCGGCTAGAGTAACGCCTTTGCTTGAGCCGCCCGCCGTAGTCCTCATCGTCGGCGTCCGACTCGTTGACCTGCGACAGCTTGGGAACCCTGGAGCTGTAGGCCACGGGCTTCTCCCGGTCGTACTCCATCTCGGAGCAGGTGAAGGAGTCGTGCGAGTCACTCTCAGATGATGACTCCGGGGGGGCGGGGATGCCGTCGGCCGGATTGCGGACCCGCGACATGGGCCTCCGGCAGTCCTCCTCGGATGAGGAGCGGCCATGGTCGGCGCTGCAGATGCTGGGGTTGCGGGGCCGCGGTGTGTTGAGCCGCTCCACCTCCTCGATGGACAGCCCCACAGGGGGTCCCGTCTCCAGAGGGATCTGCTCAATGGGCTGCTTGAGCCGGCTGCTCGGCCGGGAGCCGTGGCCCGCCATGGTCTGGGGGCTCTTGCTGCGGCGGCCCAGCCGGGTGGCGTAGTTGAACATGGCGCCCGGCTGGCCTATCTCGTTGTGGTGCAGGTCCAGGGGGCTTCCATCCCGGCGGGCCAGGTTCAGCTCCCTAGTGGGGGTGTTGCGGTAGAAGGACGAGGGCTTGGTGAAGGGAGCCGGGCTGTGTCTGGAGAGGGGGTTGGGTGTGGGGCAGGCTGAGTGGCTGAGAGGGGTGGACCTCAGGGCCTGGCTGTACTGGGGCTGGTAGTTGTAGCTAGTGGCCCCCAAGGGCAGGGGAGACTGTCTGGCGAAGCCCAGAGGGCTGTGTCTCTGGATGGAGAACTTGGGTGTGTGGCTGCGGAACTGCTTGTAATGCTGGATGATGTCGGCGTCGGACGGGGCGATGCTGCTGGCGTTGTCTATGTCATAGTGTTCAATATCTGCCTCAGGCATCTGGCAGGGGGCACACGGGGCGCTGGGGATGGTCTCGTTGTTGTGGGGGATGTCTGTCTCGTCATAGATCAGGTAGGGGTTCTCCCTCTCGATGATGTCTGGCTTGGGGTTGCCCTCAGGCTGCTTCCTCACCGTCATGTCGTCGCCGTACGGCGGGATGTTATCTGGGTCGTCAAACGCCACGTTCTCGCTCCCTTTCTTCTTCTTCTTCTTCTTCTTCTCCTTGGGCTGCTTCTCCTCCTTTGGCACGTTGGTCTTGTTGCGGCCTTTGCAGTGGTTGCAGAGGATCAGACTGAGCACCACCAGGGCCAGGGCTGTGGCACAGCTGCCCACAATGGCCGGTACCGCCCAGATGGGCAAGGTCAGCTCCGTGACCGTGGGGCTCGGGCTGCAGATGAAGCCGCCGTTGTTGGCTGTCTTGCAGAGTGTGCCCTGAGGGCACTGAACCCCCAGGCACGCCACCAGGGTCTCGCAGGTCTTGCCAGTGTAGAATTCAGAGCAGACGCAGGTGTAACTAGAGTGGGGGCCAGGGACGCAGCTCCCTCGGTTCTGGCAGGGGTTCGAGGCGCATTCGCCGGGCGGGAGGCACTGGTAGGTGTACCACTGGTTGACGCACATCAGGCCGTCCCAGCATGGGCTGCTCTCACACAGGTTGGGCCCTCTGCAGCCGATCTTGACGGCTGGGCTGGTCTTAGAGATGGTGACAGTGCTGTGATCGCCGCTGAAGGGAAGATTTTCCCCATTGTACTTCACATAGGCCAGGCAGCCGTCGAAGCCTGTGGGAAGAATAGGGAGAGGAAGAGGTGTTCAAATAACAGGAAGCACTCCTGGACGGCTATTAAGACAATACAGTGATAATTTCCGAATTAAGTTTGAGCGTTTTTCAGAATGTGCCAAGTGGCTGGGATCGCCAACTTGTAAATAACAGGAACTGAAAGCTATAATCAGAACTGGAGGAATTTTGTTTAGTCGGCAAATTGGTTAAGCATCGGCCAAAATCTCAATGAAATGTCCTCATGGAAAACACCTCGACAAATAACATTCTCAAACGCGTAAATAAATCGTTGGCAACTCTGAGAGAAGCCAATGTAATTATTTTCAAAAACATAGGAGGTGGATGCCAGACAATCTTCAGACCTCGTATCGCTTCAAGACATCCATCTGGAAGAAATGTTTTGGTGACTAATTCAAACCTTCGCTTTCATTTTGCTCCACAAAGTTCCCTCACAGATGTAAACACATGTTTATTGAATTTATCCCATTTTGTTCTATTCATTAGATCCTTACTAGTTGAATGCACACCAGACCACAAATGCTTCTACATGCATATTAAGCGAGGGTCAGTTCCTATTTGGTGTATGTGTGGCCCCAAGAAACCGGGACCAGATCATCTTCGTGCTAGGCAAGTCAGCCTGCCATAGGCATGCATGTTTATTTTGAAGTATATCTTTACCTTATTGTGTGAAAGAGGCCAACAAATCATTAAAATTGCTTCTTTTTTTACCATGTTAGTCCATAGTATAAAGTCATTTTCTTTCCATTAAAAGTCTAAAATGTACAGTGGTGTATCCCTTCCCCCTGGAAGCCCTCTCGTTCACCCTATCCAAACTATTTTCAAGTCCGAAAACATTTGATATGTGACATCTGATCTGATTTAGATCTAATCCAAGACAAGATTCCATGGCAATAAAATAAAAACATGAAAGCATCAAAGGCGGGGCTCCCCACCTAATCAAACTACTTTCACATTAGTTATTGTCTAGAAATGATCTGTAAAAGAGAGCAGCATTAACTCTCTTCTACAATTTGTCCAATGTCAAATAAAACACAATTTACACTTGCTCCAGAGAGCAGGACTGCAACATATGGTCTGATTCAACAGAAGACCTTATATTAATTGAAAAAGGTATCTACCATACACATACTGTATGACAATAACAGAAACTTCACACATCACCACCTCACCTGATGCAATTTTCTGCTGGGTGGGCCCGGAGGGGATTCCACCGAGGGACATGGTCAGGACGTTGAGACCCCCGAAGTCCTGCGTGGGGTGCTGGATGAGCTTGACGAGTGCCCCGTCCACGTGGAGGGAGGTTGAAGAGCCGTTCTTGAAGACCTGCAGGACGTGCCACTGGCCATCTGATAGGACCATCTCTCCCAGGGTCCTCTCCACCTTACCCCCCACACCAGCATCAGATATGTAGTGGACATTGCCGTTCTTCAGCTGGGAGGGAAAAAGACAGAGACTGAGTTAGATGGATGGACAGATAGGCAGACGAGGACAAACGGATGGATTGGATAGACGGATGGACACAGACAGACAGGAATGCAGGCCCGGCAGACAGACTGATACTGTATTGTTTGTTGAGAAGGAAAGAGTGGATAAATGTGATAAGCATGATGATGTGATTGTATGCTCTGATAATTCCCAACTCAGAGATGTTGTTGATGTTTTGTTTCAGTTGGAGAGCTGTTCTTGTTTTGTAATACTAATAATCTATTTAATTTACAGTACCGTTATTATACCAGTTACATTGATTGAAAACACATTTTCCTTTACAACAACGACTGTTGCAGTGCAGAGGTAAAGGTTGCATATGCCAAATACCAGTAAACCAGCTATTAGTATGATGATCATATTAGGTATGCAGGAACGTTCATACTATTACCTTCAATATGCATAAACTATATCCATACGCAACAGAGTGAATCATATAGAAGTAATTCATCAAAATGACAGTGTGCCAGGCATTGTATATGGTAATCTCATATATTTCAGCCTAAAGTGGAAAAGTAACCTCTTTTGCCTCCCCTTCAAAGAAACAAAACATCAGCAATGGTATGTAGCTTCAGGAAGAATTGATTTTAAAGGCCCACGACGAAAATCTGGAAATGGAAGAGAAAAAAAAAATCACACGAGCCAAAAACACAGGAAACGAGATCTGGAGAACCAATTTAACTTATCTCTTTTACATCACGTTATTTATACCCTATGCATATATATTTTTTTGGGAGGGGGGGTTGGGGGGGGGGGGTCAAGCAGTACATTCAATATTGTTCTTTGGGCCGTATAGTAGTAATGGTAGGGGGATTCTGGGGGGACACGCACTGCACCGGAAAACACAACCAGAGAGACCCGGTGTGTCCTAGAGGGAAAGGAAGTGGACTGGGGGAAAAAGGAAAAGGATGAATAAGAGCTTGGGCCCTCGGACAGCTGCCCCGGATCAGTCAAAGCCTTGAACTCTATATCAGCAGAATGAAGGAGCGTATATGTAAGGGTAATGAGAGGAGGTGATAAAGACACAGATCCCCTTATAGCTTTGACTCAGGGGGTGGGGGTTAAAAGGGAGGATTGTGCATACGTGTGACATGTTCAAGTGTGGACCGAGTGGCAGATGGAGAAACAGACACAAATGAACGCATGTGAGTGAGAAATCTAAGTATAGAAACCTCAGAATGGTTTGGGAAAAGCAAAACAGACAAACACATTAGCACTAGAAGCGCATCTCTGCATGCATACAGTATTTGTACTGTGTGTGGCTTGTTACCCGATAGGGTTTCGCTCCGTGGAGACTTCCTTTACCTTGATGGTGGTGTAGTTGCTGCTCTCCTGGACGTGGAGCAGGGTGCCACTCTTGCTGCGGGTGCGGAACTTAACCTTGAGGCTGCTGGGCCCAGAGAGGTCAGAGGTCAAGCCCATGAGGCTCTGGCGCAGCAGGATGTCCCGTTTGGGGCTCTGGCGCATGGCGTAGTCAAGGCGTCCAGTCCCATCCAGTGAGAGAGCCGTGTCGGCCGTGATGTCTATGAAAGAATGAAAAGCACAAGTCAAAGAAAATAATACCATCTGCCTTCTGAGTAATGGTCAAATTCAGAAGTGTATGACAAAATTCCCCTCCAAATTATTCATACATTTCTCGCAGTATTTTCCAGTGAAGCCCTCCATGCATTTGCACTGCTGCCAGGACCAGTAGTCAATGCAGGTGCCCCCGTGTCTGCAGAGGTTGGCTGTGCAGGCTCCTTCCAGTCTGGGACATCTACAAACAAATAGACAGTCAGACAGGCACACACAAGTCTGCCCCCCTGGTGGACAGCCGGCCCTCAATAGGACACGGCAGATGAGATTCCCGCAATACAAAAAAACCCATAAAAGATCCAGGGATTTAGCATATTAAAAGATCTATCCTCACCACTATTCACAACCAACCAAGAGAAAGAATTTCCATTCTACGATTACTATTTCAAGAAACTGTACATCTGCTATTTATATCAAAGATGGCTCTTCAGCTGTTCTTGAGGGTTGAGAGCTTCAGAGAATGACCAGATATCCTGCTGGGAGAGTTTGGGGTTTTAGGGGGATTGAGAGGGATGGAGGGGGTGTAGGGAAAGACAGAAAATAAGAAGAGAAGGAGGGAGGGAGGGAACCAGACCTGTCAAGGATGTCATGAGATACCAGGGCCTGACTGGGCTCCAGCGGGCGGCCGTTGACGGCAAACTCCATGATGCAGCCCACAAAGTCGTGGGTGGCAACCTGGCCGCGGCGGTGAAGTACAGGCTCTATTGACCTGACGCCACCCACCGAGAGCCTGTTGGGCCCAACGTCCAGGATCCTGCGAGAAGGAGAAGCCGCTGGAGGTCAGCACCTCTCACAATGACAATGACCTTCCCGGACCATTCCTCATCTGCCAGATCGCTCACACAGAGTCTCGCATACACCCCCCCACCCCCTGGGTCCAGACGGCTTTTCACTCTGCGCCTCTCACAATGCTAAACGGTACAAGTGATGTCCATGTACGTGTTTACATACACTATGATTTACACTAGGCTCGCTGGATATGCAAGGGTTCATTGAGAACAGTCAAGGTGATGAATGTACCCACAGATTGTTCCATTCTTTGCAGAAATTTGAGATATTGCTGCATTGTTTAGATAGTGACTAATGATGATATTTGCATACATTGAAGGTGGTAAGCCACTCTGAAAGTAAACAGTTTCAAATGGAATTCTGTTTTTCTCTCTCATTACTATAGATACCGTATACTATGAACATTTTCATATGGAAATAAATACTTCCTCTATACCCAAATTCTCTTCTGTGTGTACTCTGCCAGGGTGTGTGCTAAGCTCTACTTTATGTGTTCTTACCAGTCAGTATGCACAGCCACGTTGCTCACAGCACAGTAGCCTGGCTCCTGATCGTCTCCACACAGGTCGACTGTCAGGGACGCAGCCTGCATGACGAGGGGAGCAGACACACTCACGTCATTCTCCTTGGACTGTACAGTACATATACTGTAGTAGCACACAACAAATCACCACACACGTTGTTCCTTCCTGATAGTTGTACCAGCTCAGACGGTCATGTCTTACTCAGACGAGCACTCCGGTTTACAGATAACCACATGACTGATTTTGTACGTCACAATCAATGTCGTTTGATAGCATACCGTATTTGAAACCATCATTATGAAGATGGGAGGTACAGTAGACTTAAATATTAATCTGAGATTCCCTTAAGATATGACTTTCACCCTTAGCCAATGCTAATAATTGTTCTACTTTCCCTATGTGTCTCTGAAGCTTGACTGATGTGGAAAAAAAAGAGGTGGCAAGAGAAAAGGAAAGTGTGTGAACGTGTTGAAAAACCATGACAGCATGCTCCACCTACACCAGGATCTTAGGTAAACACGGAGCGGCCTGCTTGGAGCGTGAGCACAAATCATCCAAGAGATGGCGGAGAGCGTGACCCCCTCCCCTTCTCGGTCTCCTGAGGTAATTGCTAACACAGAAACGTTTTACGAAGCGAAAAAGCAACAAGGGAAACAAGAGTAATTTGTCTCTGGGCTTTGTCGCTATTGTTGAAGGGCTAGACCTACACGTCAGAGCCAGATGGGCATTTTATTAATGCCTTTCTCTCAGATCAAAGTCCCTGCAGCCAAACCGCAGCATACACACACTGTCAAGTGTCTCACACGATTGGAAAAGGGTTTTTCTCAAGGAAAAACCCTTTGGAAAAAAAAAAACTACCAGGAGCATTATTTTTGTTTGGTTAACTTGGAACAAGGTATGAAACAGGGTAAACGAAATCAGTGATGTCACTTGACAGCATCATTTTCTCATGACCAACCTTCTAGATGACAAATCCAGAAAGATGGCTGCTGTTGAACACTACAGAAACATGCCATTGTCTACAGAAACACACTATTGTTGGATTATTTGTGTGAAAAGGTCAAGTTTAACACTTGTCGAGGAGGAAAACAACTGAATGTAGATGCTAAAGGGTGTAAACCAGTTGTAGATTTTCTTATGTGAGGCCTAAAACCACTCTCATTCATGACAAGACAAACAGAAATAAGGCAAAAATAGCCTTGAGAAGAATGAGACCACAATTGTTGCAGTTAAATTGAGACAGGACTGTATAACAAACGTAAACTACATTAGTGTTCTTAACTTAGTGGTCATACTATTCTCATTGCCATTGCCATTGTAAATAAAGCTATAACAACAGAGTATAAACAATTAAACAATGCTTGTTGGGGTGCCGATTTCAGTAGGGTGATCTAAAATATGCTTCTCATATAAACAACGGTGTCCTTGACTCTCGGTGCGTCATACATTACTACGAACGGTGTCTGGTTTTCATCTGCTCAGAATCCAAAAGTGGAGGATCTGGGGAAAGAAAAGGCCTTCAAGGGACAACCTCAATGACCCACATCACCTTCTCCAATCACACTGATCAGGTTCGCTTTACACCGCCTCAGGGACTTGGCACTTCAGGCACGACACGTGCCCGCTCTGCTTCCATTCTTCGAGCTCGGCTAAGAGCCTCAACATGGTCATTCCTCAACCTACCCGTAATATTTGCAGTGCAGTAAGGGCAGCATTGCATTTCTCAATGCCTGTTGTGTACCTTGCCATTCTGTCACACCTTTCCATTCTGTCACTCTGCACATCTCAAAGCGGACAATTGAACGATTTGACCAGTTTCCTATGAAATCCCAGTGCAGGGTGAGAAATGACAGATCTGATGTCCAGCCGGAGACTTACAGTATAAAACGTTGGACAGGCTGCTGATTTTTTCTCTCCCCGCCAACTGGCAGAGAAAATACTAGATTCAAATACAAGGGATTTCAGTGTCTGACGCTATTCTGGAGGTTATATTGTAAATCACAACAAGCAATCAAATATAATTACAAACTATGAAAACCCCCATACAGAACTACCACTGTGTGGGCAGTTTAATTATCATCTCATGGTGCAAAAAAAGACGACGAGGCCAAATGTGGACGCTGCTCTCGGCTATAAAAACTCAGGAGGTCATAACTGCTATTGAATCATAAACTAATCTTCTATGTACATCTGGTGGCTTTAGGATTTTCCCCTCTACATTTTTGCAATTAAGGTCCCATCAAACCATTAAAACGTACAATAAAATATATTTTCCCAACCGTTTATGGTGCAAAACCAAATAAAGACATCTTGGTACAGCCATATATATATAACATAGAAATGACTCTCACCATTCCAGCTCTCCTTGCAATAACTGTGTGGAACTGTCCATCTGCAACCTTTATCATGGTCATTAGTTTATAGGTCCCGCTACCCAAGTTAAACGAGAAGCGCATCTGTCCCTCAAAGATCTCCAGAGCCAAGAATTCCGCCTTGTCTCCGGTCTGGTTGTCATGGTTGTACATGAGGAGAGCGTTGCTCTTCAGTGTGGCAAACTTGATGTAGATGTAGTTATTGTTGGGATCCAGGCTAGGAAACTCCATGTAGGACAGCTCCTCAAAGCCGTAGCTGTTGAGTTCACAGTGTTTTCCAAAGACCCCTGAGGACGAAAGGAATGAATACAAATCAAACAGTGAAGTCATGAATAATTCACCATGCTGCATCTACTAAATCAGCACATAGCTAGGAATCTGTTGCCATCTGCCATCCTAGGCTAACGCTAATCATGCTAAGAAGAGAGAAACAGTTCAACAACATGTGAATAAATGTGACATGGAGACATACAATAAATGACAATGGGGATAGCAACAGTCATTTTTGCCAATCCAGATAGTTTTCAATCATCTAGCAGTTGCCCCTACGTTAATACTCACCAAATGGACAATGACAGTAATATCCATCCACTCTGTTCTGGCAGGAGCCGCCATTAAAACATGGGTTACACTCACAGTGATTGATGATGGAATCACACGTTTTGCCTGGGTTCACAAAACAACACAAATTCAAATGAACGAGGTGGGGATGACAAAGGAAAATGTGTGTGGGGGGAGGGGGGACTTAAAATCACAGGGGGTCTATGCTATTGCAAACTTAGGATAATCTATTTGAAACTTAGATGAGTGAAAAAGTAATACATTGGGAGATTATATATAGATGTGACAACTATAGCCTCTTTACTGGATCTCTGGGGCCAAGAGACATGATGAAAATATGATGACTTAAGGAAAAAAATATATTAATAGACACAGACAGAACAAGGTATGCAAGGGGCGAGACTGACAATGACCTGCAGCGTCATGTATTTTTAGGTACTGACTCCTGCAACATGAGTCAAATAGTTTAAAGGAGATACATTCTTTCACCACAACCAGGCAGGGAAAACAGGAAGTGTGGAGTTCAACGTGAGGGCATGCAAACTACTGTATGTCAATAGGTGCAATTCTTCAGGAGGGCCATTTGTCTTGATGAAACGCAAAAGGTTTGTGGTCATTTGTTATGGTCATAGTAAAAAAGGCAAAACATCTGCTGTTGATCATTGGAAATGTCTTTCAGCAACTACAGCCAGCAGCTGACCAAACAGACATGATTCAAACTACTGTTCTCGTTTTGCTTCTCTATGTGCTCTCCCTTCACTAAGAGTAATATTAATTTATTCACCATATCATCAACTTAGCATTACATTCAAGCAGGGAGGGGGTGATTTACACAGTGGCTAGTACTATTTAGTTCACTTTTCGAAATTAGGGAGAGCAATCTTCAATACATATTAAACCTCTAAATGCTCGACCAACAGAAAGATAGAAAGAACCTTAAACATCTCAAATATGCAGTACTGTAGAAAGAAATACATGGAGAGGAATATGAGTCTATATGAGACTAAGGCCCTTACTGGGTTCAATTTCGCATCATCCTTTTTATTAAAGTAAACATGACAAGATGATATGCATCAAAGCTGATACCCCCCAACTAGTAATCGTAAAACCCAAAAATGTTTGGCAGTCAGGCCTGTATGCTAGGGTTACAACACCTCTTGCAATCGTTTGGAGGAAAATACTTTACTTGGACAAGCAGGATTCATGTGCAGTGTGTGTATACTTGAGCCTAGCTGAACATCTGTGGTTGTGTTGCTCATAAAATCCAAATGACTCCTAAGGCGTTGTACAGTACCTGCAAAGCCGGATTTGCAGAGGCAGTTGAAGCCACCGGGATAGTTCTGGCAGAGCGCCCCGTTCTTGCAGGGGTTGGAGAGGCATTCGTTTACGTCCCTCTCGCAGGCCATGCCCGTGAATCCCTCGGGGCAGGTGCAGGAGAATCCCCCCACTAGGTTGTGGCAGGTCCCACTGTTGTGGCATGGGGACGGCAAGCACTCGTCTATATCAGTCTCGCACAGCGCCCCCGCGTACCCTGGTCTGCAACTGCAAGCGTATGGCTGGAGGGGGTGGTTTGTGACAAGGATCACCGGGACACTCTCCTCTGTCTTCATATCTGGCCCCACGCTAAGGCGCTTCTTGCAGCTGCCCCCGTTCTGACATGGGTTACGTGTGCAGGGGTCATGATCCACTGAGTCTACCTGCACCCCGCACTGCCTGTGCAGAACTTCTGTGATGCTCTGAAAGAAGGTGGCCACTCCACTGGGGTTGACATACTGTCCATGGCTGCGCTTTATGGCGGCCATCAGGAAAGTCTGGTTGTTGAGTTCAAACGCACCATACAGCTGTACTCCAGTGCCTAGCCCCGCCAGCTGTGAGTTTGCGATGCGAACAAAGCTGAGGTAGTGATGGGTGAGGAAGGTGGTGACCCCCTGGGTACGGAGGCGAATCAGGATACTGTTGTCCACAGTGGCGTTGGTGAACCCCATGAAGAAGACGCGGACGTTACTGCTGACAGAGCCATGGACACCATCACTACTCCGGACAGCTAATTCGAATGTTCCGTCTGTGGAGCGGGCCTTTGAGTTGAGATCACAGGTGCCTGTTGGGATGGTGAACAGACTGGATGAAGGAGGGGTCAAGGAGCAATGGAAGCTGTCCTGGATGTCTGGGTCTTGGGGCTTCACAACCCCGAGGGACCCTCCGGGGAACATGTTTCCGAAATAGTGGACATAGATCTCCACTGAGCGCGGCTCTGACGGGTTATCATTCTGATCACTGACTTTTACGTGGACCGTTCCGGTGGAGGACATCTGAGGGACGCCGGAGTCCTTGATCACCACCGAGAGGTAAAAGTCACTGATCTGCTCCCTGTCGATCTCTCGACTGGTGGTCAGCACTCCAGCGGGGCTGAGGCCGAAGTAGTTGTTGGCTGAACCGGCGCTGAGCAGACTGTACGAGAACGGACCTTGATTAGGTGAAAGGTCTGGGTCGGTTGAGGTAAGAGTTACAACGTCTGTCCCGGCTCGCTGGTTCTCCATGACCTCTGCATTCACCGTCATCAGAGTAGGACCGTTATCATTAATGTCCTCCAGATTCACGATCAGGGTTGCACTTCCAGTTGCTGAGGGTGAACCAGAGTCCACAGCTAGCAGAGTCAGGCTGAACAGAGGAGTGGTTTCTCTGTCCAGCTCAGCTGCAACAGACACTTGGCCAGTCTGGGGGTTGATGTTGAAGACATTTCTCTTGAAATCTGAGACTATGGAGTAAGAGAATCTGCTCCAGCTTGGGACAGAGTCAGAGTCCTGGGCACTAACGAAGGTGACCAAGCCGCCAGGGGAGAGACCCTCACTGATCTGAACATCATACAGTTCCTGGCTGAAAACAGGAGGATCATTGGCATCCAGGATGGTGATGTTCACAAAGACCTCGTCGATATCCGCCCCATGGATGCTTCCCGCGTTCTTCGCCAGGACTTTGAGGGAGATCTTCTCCTCTTTCTCACGATCAAGCGGACCTGTGACGTAGATCTGTCCTGTTTTCCTGTTGATGCTGAAGCCCTTTCTTCTGCTCTTCCCAAAAATTAGGTAATAAACCACTCCGTCATGTCCTTGGTCGCGGTCACTGGCGAACACCTCTCCCACCACTGTGCCTCTTGGAGCTGCTTCAGAGACTTCAAAGTAGTACTGCTTGGAGACAAAGCGGGGAACGTATTCATTGGCCCCCTTGAGCTGAATGTTGACGTTGGCGAAGCTGCAGCGCTCCTCGTCTGGGACATTGAAGGCCTTCACTGTTAAGTGGTAGACCTGCTTGGCCTCATAATCCAGGAAACCCTGGGTGGTGATTACACCTGTGTTTGGATCAATTACAAAGAGGTCACTGTCTGAAGACTGGATCACGTAAGCCATGACGGCATTGGGCCCAGAATCTCTGTCTGTGGCATTCATTTTCACCACTGTGGTGCCACTGGGAACGTTCTCCTGTACCACAGGGAAATACTCATCAGGATCAAATATAGGTGGGTTATCGTTCACGTCGGTCACATGGATTGTAACCATGACGTAGCTGGTCTTTGCGATCCATCCCCCATCAGTGGCTGTCACTCTGAGCTCATATCTTTGCTTTTCCTCAAAGTCCAGATGATTGGCCAGAGACAGGATTCCTGTTTTACTGTTCACGGCAAATAGGCCCTTGTCATTGCCCGAAGTGATGTTGTATGCGATGAGCCCATTCATCTCTTTGTCCTTGTCCCTGGCAGAGAGAGTCCTGATGGCTGTCCCCACAGCAAGGCTCTCCGGTATGGTAGCTGTGACTTGGCTTTGGGAGAACTCTGGTGTGTGGTGGTTCTCCTCAGTGACTGCCACTTTCACAGTGGTTCTAGCAGTCAGAGGGGGGTTGCCTTTGTCTCTGGCTGTAACATCCATGAGGAACACCTTGTTCATATCTGAGGTGAGTGAGGCGGCGACAGTGACCCATCCACTCTGCTTATCCAGTTTGAACTTGCTAGAGCTGTTCCCTCCTGATATTATGTACTCCACCTCAGAGTTGAGGCCAAAATCTTTCTTGTCTAGAGCTACGACCATGATAAGTTTGGTGCCAACTTTGACGCTTTTAGTGACAGGTGTAAAGTAGCTAGACGATTCAAACTTGGGTGGATTGTCATTACTATCTACTATGTTTACAATGACTGTAGTTTCACTCATCAATGGCTTTGGAGCACGGTCTGAAGCAGTAACGATGAAACTATGGCGATTTATGTTTATGTTGCTGCCAGTTGAGTTTTTATACTTTAAATGCTGTTTGATAAAGATTTCTCCAGAGCTTGAATTGATTCTGAAGTATTCTGACTGGGACCTGATGAAATAGAATATTTTGCCATTGAAGCCCTCGTCAGGGTCTGTCGCAGACACCTGAGTAACAAGTGACCCCACATCTGTAAGTTCAGGGTAGTCCAGATAGTAAGATGGCCGACTGAATCGGGGGGCATTATCATTGACATCTGTTACAAATATTGTGACATCCGTGCTAACTGTCCAGCCAGAATCATGGGCAGAGACTTTGGCAATGTAATGGTCAGTGTCTTCTCTATTGAGTGGTCTACTGATTGTTATGTCTCCTGTACTTGGATTGATAGTGAACGGTAGACTTGTGTCTGTGATTGAATACTTGCTTATGGCATTAGCACCTGCATCCTCGTCTGTGGTTGTAACCCTGGTGACAGTGTACCCCACTGGGGCGTTTTCGGGCACTGTGGCGCTAAAGATCTTAGAGAACCTGGGAGCGTTATCATTCACATCTAGCACGTTTATCAGGACTTTAACAGCCGTGCTTTTGGGAGGGTTGCCACGGTCGGTGGCCTTCACTTTAAGGGCATATTGAGCTACTTTTTCCCTGTCAAGAGGCCTGGTCGTTCGGATTTCACCAGTGGCCCGGTTGACGCTGAAGCTGTTCTCCTTGTTGCCGTCGATTATGGCGTATTCCAGCTGGCCGTTAAGGCCGCTGTCCTGATCCACAGCAGACACAATGAGCACCCGCTGAGGGGACAGGTTCTCCAGTATCTCTGCATGTAATGGTTCCCTGTCAAATACGGGGTGGTTGTCGTTCACATCCAGCACTGTGATCTCCACTTTCTCATATGAGGAATAGGGGGGGAATCCTTGGTCCCTGGCCTCAATCCAGAGCACATATTTCTGAATGTGTTCAAAGTCCAGTGAATGTTTGATTGACAGCTCTCCAGTCAACTGGTCGATGTGAAAGGCATTATCCAGGTTTCCACTGGCGATGTAGTATGACAGGGCCCCGCCACGTGTCGAAGACCCGGTCACTGTGGTAATGATCGTGTTTGTGGGTTGGCTCTCTGGGAATGTGAAAGTAGTATCCTTCAGCTTGATGACAGGGAAGTCTCCCCCAGTCACAAACCGGACGGTCACGGTGGTCAAGTCTGTTTTGGGATTGGTTCCGCCGTCTTTCACTCGGACAGTGAGGGTAACCTCCGAGCTGCCTGTCAACCTCTCATTGGCTGTGATGGCTCCTCTTAAGGGGTCAATCTTGAACTTGTCTGAGTTGCGGCCAGTTAGAGAGTAGTGGAGCTGAGCATTGGGTCCCGCGTCCTCATCTGTCACTGTCACAGCGAATACCAAGTTGCCTGAAAAATACAAAATGAGACCAAATGCTTCAGAATAACTTTTACAGCAGATGTATGCTTAATCATCAATATTTTCCACAAAAGTAATAATTTCATAGGAGGTCAAATAAATACTGTTGATACTTTAGTTATATAATCACATATTATACAAGCATAATATCATTAGACATATACTGTAAGCACATGAATATTTGAAATGAATATTCATGAATAAAATCTGAACCCACCTGCTGAGATGAAGGCAGGGATGTGTGTGACGTAGGGGTGGTGGTGGAAATGGGGAGGGTTGTCGTTGATGTCTGCCACCACCACCGACACAGTGGCAGAGCTGGACGTGCCGAGGGGCTGCCCTCCGTCTGTGGCCACAACTAGGAGCTGATAGTTGGCTCTGGCCTCCCGGTCCAGTAGGGAGCTGGTGATGATCTGGCCTGTGGCTGGGTTGATGGAGAACTGACCGTTGCCTCCAGTCAAACTGTAACTGTAGGGATACATAGAAGAGGACACGTTTTAGTAACACACAGTGGGGAAATGAGAGGATTTGTACAGCATGGTTTTAGATGAGATGTTTCATTTATTTTCAATGGAACATATATGCATATACGTTATACACTACTTCGAGACATTACATTTACATTTAAGTCATTTAGCAGACGCTCTTATCCAGAGACAATATTTGAACATTAGTTTTAGTCAATACAATCTTAATACTGTTACTATACTCTCGCCAGGAGGAGCAGTTTCCTACATACATTACATTAGATATTGTGATAATATGCAGCACATACTACTGGTAAGCTTTCTACTGCCTATAAATGCCCAGATTCAAATATCTTGATCAGCATTGCCAAAATAATCCTACGGAGGGCACTGTTTTAAGCTTTAAAGAGGCAGAGAGTAATATTTCATTGAAAAACACAGACATAAAATAACTTAATACATTTTATGTGGTTTTTGTTTGATGAAAGCACCATCTATAATGTATTGGCCAAGCATTACCCAAATCTTAAGGTATTCATCTTAATATTGTATCTCATTCCATTTTCTCCTGTGTTTTGATGCTTCTCACAGAGGCTTTTTTTCAAACAGCTCACAAGAGCACATATTTTGAAAACGCTTCCTATAAAATGGGGACAAATTATGGAATAAAGTGTGAACACAGATGGAACACAGACTTATTGGGACCACAGACAACCAAGCTGTCTACAACCAGAAGTGGTTCAGACAGTCCAGAAGCAGAAGTTCAAAAAAGCCCAAGTTAATGGGCTGTGAGAATGGAAACTAATACTGATGGCAACTGGTTATGCTCTCCATTAAGGCCTAGAACCCATGGAAACCCTGATACTAGTTCTGTCATAGCCAATTAACATCCTCATTATGATGTTTTGGGAAAGTGGGGCAAACTGACGTACCCCCCCTGCGCCTCCCCATTGGGGGTACGAGGGCGAGGGGGGATCCGAATCAAATGTTCGGCTTGGGGTACAGGAGCCCCGCTTATGACCCTAGGGATGGAATGGGGTGGGGGACTGTACCTTACGACACCGTTGAGGCCCACATCTGCGTCGGAGCTGTTGACCAGGAGCACGTCGGTGCCGGTGGGTGCGTCCTCGGGGATGGTGGTGTGGAAGGTGGCCGAGGTGAACATGGGGACGTTGTCGTTGACGTCATCTACCAGGACGGTGACCGTACCCGTTCCACTCAGGGGAGGAGAGCCTGGTCATAAAAGGAGAGAGAGAGAAAA
Source organism: Oncorhynchus keta (assembly GCF_023373465.1). Lineage (NCBI taxonomy): Eukaryota > Metazoa > Chordata > Actinopteri > Salmoniformes > Salmonidae > Oncorhynchus > Oncorhynchus keta. The sequence continues at coordinate 38,909,597 of NC_068450.1, forward strand.
AAAAGAACGAGGGAATGAGAGCATATCAAAAGACCAAGAGCTTTATTTGAAAGACCTAAGGGATAAGTGCAGACCAACAAAGTACCATATGAGATGACTTATTGTGCTGGCTTATCATTTACATGCTGAAGCAATTTATGTCCTTTCAGGGACTCAAGCAAAAGATCCCTGCATTTAATCCAGCAAACGTCTTCGGTCACCACAAGTCCGACTTCCTGAGCCATACTGCCACATCAACACAAAACACGTCAGAAGAGTTCAATAACTCTGAAACAGAATCTTTAGAACGTGTCCTTCCTGGGGTCTTGCATATCATAGATTCAATCTGGTTGCTGAGGTACTAATATCTATTTTGAGGCAAGCAGCACTCGGTGAGTTACTCTGTGGAATTCGAGAACAGAAAATGCTATTTTCAGCAGAAATCTAACCGTTCTTTCCCCAAGCGAGTGACGAAATAAGGCTCTCTGGGCCCTGAGGGATGGATTTAAATCAATAGCAGATGAAAACGAACTCCAATGCAGAGATTCTAAAAGATTCAAACATCTGCTGGCTTGAAGTGCCACTTCACAAACCCTTCTTTAGATAGCACGTTAATTTAAAGTGTTACCAATGAATTCGCGGCTCACATGCAGATGTATATTCATCTGTTAATAGCATCAAATACTTGAACCTTGCATAATGTGCGGAGGCACAGATTAATAAGAATATAATCAAAAACATTTGGAAAAAGTGACCGTGAATAATCTCTCTTGGTCTGGAACCTGTGCACAATCAAAACATCAAGAGACTCCAGAATCTCACGCAGAGGGACAAGATGGAGTTTATCCCTTAGAGCCAGGAGGGGCTCTCCTGATTTGTAAAGATCAGGATCGTCCAAAACACGTGCTCCATAAGCTCTTTGCCGCATAACTAACACTTATCTGCTCGTTTGGATGACAAAGGGATTATGGTCCAGAGAAGAACCTTATATTTAGCTAATGAGCGTTGGGGTGATATCTGCTGTCATAGAACCTTCCTGTGAGAAACAATCCTCTCCAAATAATTCCAAAGACAGAACTTGCATTTAATTCCTGCAGATTCAACTCAATTCTTAATGCATCCAGCTGCAATGATTAGCACAGCAGTTCGCACAAACACACTTAAAATAGTTGAACGCCCCAAACAAAAAATGCATTCCAGCACAAAATAAATGATACATTCACGGGGAAAAAGTAAACAGGTTTTTATCCCAAAATACCGGGCTCAGAAACCACAAGCTCTAATCTTTATACTGTTGAGTCATTACAAAGATGAGTCATCCGTTGTTGTCCCTTCAGAAAAGTAGACCATGTTCACAATGCTGTATTTATTACCAACTATAGGCCTTAGACTTTGAAAGGAACATATGACACGGTAATTTATGATCATACAGTGCATCATTTCAAGGAAGGTGTTTCAAAGTAGAGAATAAGGCAGCCTTTGCTTACATATTCGCTCATTCAAAGGCAATAGATTTTTTAAGACCCCCCCCCAAGGCCCAAATGAAATGCATGGAACACTGAATACTATAAATATCATTAAGTTGGATTGTCCTCATTCAATTACATAACCAGTGGCACCAGTATCAAAACATATGAGTCAGCAAACTGCTTAGTAGCGGTGTGATGTGATTGCCATACAACGTGATGAGGACGCGGGACCCAAATGCCATATAACGTGATGAGATTAACAGGAATGAGTCATCATTTTGTTTTCGTGGGTTGTTATGGAAGCAGAGGGTGGTGAGTACGGCCCGGTAAATCACTGGAGTCGAGCTCCCTGCCATTCAGGACCTCTATACCAGGCCCAAAATGGTTTTCAAAGACTCCAGCCACCCAAGCCATAGACTGTTCTCTCTGCTACCGCACGGCAAGTGGTGCCAGTGCACCAGGCCCTGAATCATCATGTCCCTGAACAGCTTCCAACTCCAAGCCTTAAGACTGCTAAACAAGGCTGCTAAATAGCTAATCAAATGGCTACCTGCATTGACCCTTTTTTAAACTGACTCTCATACATTGGACTCCACTCACGCATACTTACACTGACACCTCAACACACACTACATAAGCCCACACAGATAACATGTGCACACACACACACACACACACACACACACACACACACACACACACACACACACACACACACACACACACACACACACACACACACACACACACACACACACACACACACACACACACACACACACACACACACACACACACACACACACACACACCACTTACGTTGCTGCTACAGCTCAGTCTATTATCTATCCTGTTGCCTAGTCACTTTACCCCTACCTATATGTACATAGTTGCCTCAATTACCTTGTTTCCCTGCACATCAACTCGGTACTGGTACTCCCTGTATATAACCATATTATTTTTTTACTCGTTATTGTTATTCATTAAATCACTGTGTATTATTCCTGGTGTCACTATTTAAATTTGTATTTGGTATTTTTTTTTAATCTTTATTTCCAACTCTGAATTGTTGGAAAAAGACCCATAAGTAAGCATTTCACTGTTAGTCAACACCTGTTGTTTACATAGCATGTGACAAATACAATTTGATTGATTGATTGAAGCAGATCAAAATGGCCGTCACTCTACAACTGATCCTCTTAATCAAGGAGGTTATTAAGCAGCATTCCATGTCAGACAGTATCTGTTTTAGTTTAAGGTAGCCAATGAGCCAATGTTATCAGGCAAGCTCTGTTTGACAGACAACTTGCGAGAAGCCCTGCAACGTCGCCGGCTAAGGATGTTCTGGTCTGCACCTCCTCGACTGTTTTAACGGCTTTAAAATCCAATTGCCGTTTGTCTCCGAGTCACTAACTGAGTGAAGCGTGGATATCTGTTTAACCTATGGAGACGTAGTGCAATGCAGACATGTTCAGTTGAAATACACCGTGTTCTCCGAAGCCAAGGTGGGTGCATGTTTTCCCAGCACATAGAATTGGCCCCTGAGGGTCAGAGTGGAGCCGCTGCAGTGCAATAGCATTGTTCCCCTTTTGGGAAAAAAACGGAAGACAATGGGGTTGGAGCAGCGTGTTTTTGTTTTTTAGGTGGGATACTTTTGGCTTCCGTCCAAACCTTTCACTTTTTTTTGGTAGGATGTGAATTCACAACCTGTTTACTCGCTCGGGAGAGAAGAAAGACTCGGCCTGCCGCCCCGCCACCGGAGAACCGAAGCAGCCGTTGCACTTGTGTGACCCTTGACCCCATGCCAAGCGCCCAGCGCATCAGGGGCTGGGCGCTAGGGACAGACTCTGTTACCCCAGCTAATCTGTGGGTAAGCCTGAAGGAAGCCCAACCCCCCGGCCTTAAACCCCATGAAACACTCCTCTCTCTGACCCTGACACTGCACTGAACTCACCCTTGTTGACAGCCAGGGTTCAAACGAAGGCATTTTCCACATCTTTCTGTGTGGATCAGTCTCACACCATCTTACTCTCTCCAGAGTCTGCTTCTTAACCTCCCGGGGATCATTGCGATCACATAACAAGAGCAGCTGTTTCTTGGATCTGCTGTCAAAATGTGTACATAGTTCTAAATCTCTCTCGTTACATTCTGTGGGCTCACAGATTCAGTCATCATGGAATACAATATCTTAGCCGGTATGCACATGTACGCAAATAATGGTGATTATGCATAGTTTTGGTTAGGAGGAAACGTTCCATGACTACTTATGTGACATTGAATCAGGGGAGGAAGAGACCATAGATATCACCCACACCCATACTTACAACGCTAAATTCCTAATTCTCACCCATATTTGGTAACAAGGCAAGTTAATAATTGGACTCCATTAGTTTGACCGTGACTGCCGAATGAAACAGCGAGAAGGATATGCAGTTTTAAAGGAAAGCTCTTTCACCCCAAAATATCAGCATCTCACCCAAAACAGCCTGCACTGGGATCTGGCAATCTCACTCCATTAGCGTGTGAAGGTCAATGATTTATTTTCAGCTGACTTGTATGGCGAACGTTACCACCACTTGTGACCAATGGCAGGAGAGATATGGCAGAGCTAGGCATACAGCAGGTTTGGCTGTAAGCAAACCTTGTCTCGCCCACCGACACATGACAAATGCAATCATTGTTCCATGGAAAGAAAGCCGGTGGAAAGTATCACCGGGACGTCTGCAGAACCGGTTGTGCTGCCATGCATTGTGGTTAAAAAAGTATTGTTTCCATAGGCAAAACGTGTTCCCAGAAAGCTCTTTCTTCCTGCTGCACCAGCAGTTCTGTGTATTTGACACTATTTACGAGTTAGTATAAACCGCAGCATGTTTTTTCCTGCCATCTCCGGTGATACCCCAGGGTAGGCCCTAACTTCATTACATTCACTGGGGGAAAAGGCTTGGTAATCTATCACATGGTGCATAGTTAGAGGAACACACTGTTTCGGTAGACATGATCCCAAAAATGTCTTGATTAAAGAAATTAATTTTAAAAAAATTAAACATGGCTGAAATCGAGCTTCAGCAGTTGGAAAGGTGCCTGATAAGGTACCAGATAAAGCCATCTGACACCACTTCTGCTCCATTTGAATCGAGTTTCACTCGTTTGCATACTCTTCTATAGGTGTTCATCTTAGGTTGTGTAGGAAAACAAACTGCTCTGACCCGACGTGCCCCTGTCCTGATGATTACACTTTCATACATCAGTATTTACGTCACACTGGGACATATCAACAACACAGCGATACATTGTATATGCTACATGGGGGACTTTGCTGTGATTACAAAATGTTTTGCCAACAAGCGCTGACTGGCTCAAAGTGTATATATTTAATCAAAATATGTCTTGAAGATTACAACATGAGGAAATGGTGTTTGGACCCAAGAAATGTGCTCTTTCAATCAGTAAAGAAAATATTTCATCTCGTGGTACCGTGTTTCCAAGACAAAGATTGCCCCCTGAGACTCGTAGTGGAGTCAGCAAGCTCTGCAATAGTGTTGAGACACGATGAACCCAAGCTAAGTCCTGACAAGAGACTTGTCTCCACAGTTAACTTTTTAGTTTCCAACGGAAGAATTCAGACTGATGATATTCAGATAACCTTGTAGATGCCATTAGAGTACGGGAGAAAACAAAAGATAGAGACGTTGCGTCATTATGGCCCATTTCACACGCAGAAATACGACACCTCAGCTAAATTCCTTAAGCACAAGCGCAGTATGAGGATTCCTCACCCCTTTAATTCAATCAAAAAAGCAATACCATTTAAGCGTAAAGCATACTCCCCTAGGCTTGTTCACTGACAAAATGTGGGCAGCTGAGACCAAAACATAACTGTCTATTTGATATTTCTAAATTATACCTAATGGTCATGAGAAGAACGATGTTCAGTTCCTCCCTAATATGCAATTATTCCATTTGAGCCTGGGCTCCTTAAAGGTCTGTTATTGGTGGGGTCAAATGAGCGAATGGGAGAACCCTAAATAACCCTAGGTGTCAGCGTTCAAAATAACAAGCTCCGAAGACTCACTGGGAGTGCTGTGTTCCATCTGCTCAGCTTGCTCGGCCTTAAACACACACAGACAGTTTTCCTTGTAAGCCGGCCATAAGCCCTCCCCTGTAAGCAATGTCTAGCATAAACATATGGCAGAGTCTAAGCACCTTATTAGTGTACATTACCAGTGGACAAATCACATTAGCCCTGGAAAAGGTGGCATGGGCCATACTTTCGGGGCTGGAGGGGGTACAAAATACATAGTTAATTACAATGAAACTATCTGAAGATGGTGGGAGAGCATATGCCACACATGGAGGTCTGTGCAGGGGGTTGACTTGGAGGAAATGGCTGCAACACCCTGAGAAGTGTTGTAACCTCCAGGGATTGGCCAGTCTGAGCTGTGGTAAGAGAGAGGTTTGGGATGTCTTACTGGCACTGGGGATAATCTCTTCCTTCAATATCATCCAGTGATCTATTGTTGAACACTTCATCAGAAGAATGGCATCGTTGTCCAAACTCTTGGGTTCATTAAAGTTGGAAGTTCCCGGACAGGTTGACTTAGGAAGATGGATGAATGTGTAAATTTATGAGACAGCCATCTGTAGCTGGGAGCTTAAGGCTAAACGGTTAATTACGCTTTATGGACTGCAGCTAGATTGTGTTCTTTTGGGACAGCGTAAATAAAACACATCATTACTCACAGTGAATTGGCCGCCATCTCGCCCCAAAATTGACATTTTTCTCCTTCTGAGAACCTGTTGCTTTGCGACAAAGCTCCTTTTAATGCGCCCGCTCCAACACTCCTGAATGGGGATGGTGAGGCTGTGTGTGTAGGTTGCGAGCTATCCCACCGCTGCGTTTGCCAGACGTAACAAAGTAAACAGGGATTTTTCTCACAGCTAATGAGTGAGAGAATATTAAAAGGCTATTCCCAGCTATAAAACAACAGAACATGCCACTCCCTGTTTCGAAAACCCTATTTCAATCTCAGACGTATTCATCAAATTATACCTAAAACGTTATAGAACTTTCCAATTATTTATGGAGTGCCGTGTCTGAACGGTTTGACATACTTTCCCCCATATGTTATGGATAGGGTTTGGAGACAGACAGACAGACGGACGGACGGACGGACGGACGGACGGACGGACGGACGGACAGACAAGAAAAGTCCATTGACAGACAAACTGCCATTTTCTTCTACTGCAGGGCACATACTAAGAGTTTATGAAGTGATTTTTCCTTTTGTGCTGTTATTACCATAGCATGTTTAGTTTTTGCTGAACTGTTCAATGGTTCTGACATTGCTGTCGACCAGTAAGCCCGTACAGAGGTCCCCCCCATTCTATTGTAACACAGCCTTACCAATGCATCTTAGTGCAAATGACAATGACTGTTGTTTCCAAAAGTAAAAAAAGAGTGACAACAACTGAAAAAGATCTGTCTATGCCACTAATTTCTAATGCCTATTGGCATAAATTGTATGCCAATGCATTATTTTGGCAGCTAATTGCTCATTTGAGATGAACTGATTCTTTATTTTTACCCTTAAAGTTAACAGTAAGTTGACTGAGAACACATTCTCATTTACAGCAAAGTCCTGGGGAATAGTTACAGGGGAGATGAAATGAATGAAGCCAATTGGAAGCTGAGGATGATTAGGTGGCCATGATGGTATAAGGGCCAGATTGGAAATTTAGCCAGGACACTGGAGTCTTACAACAAGTGCCATGGGATGTTAAGTGACCAGAGTGTCAGGACAACCGTTTAACGTCCCATCCGAATGACGGCACTCTACACAGGGCAATATCCCCAATCACTGCCCTGGGGCATTGGGATATTTTCTTAGACCACATAACACAAACTGTGATCACGGTTGAAAAGACCTGCTCAGGGTCACAGAGAGCCAGAGTTTTTAAAACATGGATCTCCTGGCTGCCGCAGAGCACAAATTATTCAACCCACACCATCTCTTTAAGACTCTTATCAGACACGAAAGCTATTTTGCACAAACATTATGTTCCAGAAATTGTTAAGCGGACCATAAACCATGATTGGAAAAAGAGGCATAGGGAAAAAGCTCCTCCACATTATTACTGCGCTGGTTTTTAAGAGTTGATATAGAATGTTACAGGTCTGTTAAAGTTCATTTGGGGGGGCTGATGTTTTATTTGGCCTCGTCTTGTGTTGCCACTAGTCTGCATGGCTGAGGACTTCAGAAATGGTCCCATTAAAGATTTATTGTGGCAAGATTTGGACAGTGATTTGGCAAGGTCCCTGCTAAGCTTTTACAACACCTATTACTTATCAGTCATTCTCAAGACTTTGTCAGCTTCACTTTTTGTTGAAATCAGTCTAAGGAGCTAAACACTAATGCGGTCAAGCTAGGTAAGGACATAGATGAGAGATATTTCCCAAAAACATTTTTAAAAACATTTTTAAAAAAGGATCTAGAAATAAATCCAAGATGGAGATCATTTTTAAGACGACCAGACCGCTCATTCCTAATGGATGAATCCTATGCTGGGACATAGTATAGAAACCTAAGAAAATGTACAGACCAGATTCATGAGAAGCCATTGAACAACATAAAAGATCCTGTCTTCAAATGGGATGGCCATTACAATCCTTTATCTACTAAGGCGTCATTTAGCCCTGAAAAGGAGAAAGTAAAAACACTTTGGCCCTAATGGCAAGATGTGAAAGAGGGGATCTCTATGCGACGGTAACCGCCACCACAGGCATGGGCCGGGGGATTTACTGTGCCTCTTTAATAAACGGGACCAAACGTTGTGCATGTCAATGTTCCTCCGGGGACGTTTTAACACACGCACATGCACTAGACTAGTCCAACTCCCAGCACGGTTGCCCCCACTGACAGCTTGATCCTCAAGGCAATGGAGATATTCTTGAGTATGAGGGTGAGCACAACTAGCGAACTTCCAACGTCATACAGGAATTTATTTTTTATTTTTTTAAATACAGCATTACGCAAAGGAGGTAGTCTAATGGGCATTATAATTATTGCTATAAGCATTCATAAAGGAGCATGGCTCGATGGACAGCCTAAATGAATGCATGTACAGTGCCTTCAGAAAGTATTCACACCCCTTAACTTTTTCCACATTTTGTTGTGTTACAGCCTGAATGTAAAATGTATTAACTGGAGATGTGTTGTCACTGGCCTACACACAATACCACATCATGTCAAAGTGGAATTATGTTTTTGGAAATGTTTACAAATGAATTAAGACTCAGTCAACAAGTATTCAACCCCTTTGTTATGACAAGGCTAAGTGCAAACGGGCAAGACTTAAGTAAAAATGTGATTAATTAACAAGTCACAAAATAAGTTGCACTGACACTGGGCAATAATAGTTTCACAGTATTTTAGAATGGGTACATCATCACCTATACCTCACATACAATTATTTTCAAGATCCCTCAGTCCGAGCAGTGAATTTCAAACCCAGATTCAACCACAAAGACCAGGGAGGTTTGCTAATGCCTTCCAAAGAAGGGCACTTATTGGTAGATGGGTAAAAATTAAAATTTAAAAAAATAAACAGACACTGAGTTTCCCTTTGAGCATAGTGAAGTTATTAATTCTACTTTGGATGGTGTATCAATACAACATTGTAGTTACACCACAATACAATTGACGGAGTGAAAAGAAGGAAGCCTGTACAGAATACAAATATTCCAAAACATGGATCCTGTTTGCAACCAGGCACTTAATTAATACTTTAAAAAATGTGTCAAAGCAATTCACTTTTTGTCCTGAATATAAAGTGTTACGTTTGGGGCAAATCCAATACAACACATTACTGAGTACCACTCTCCATTGCATAGTGGTGACTGCATCATGTTATGGGTATGATTGTAATCGTTAATGACTGGGAAGTTTTACAGGATAAAAAGAAACAGAATGGAGCTGAGCACTGGCAAAATCCTAGAGGAAAATCTGGTTCAATTTGCTTTCCACCAGACACTGGGAGATGAATTCACCTTTCAGCAGGACAATAACCTAAAAGGCAAATCTACACTGAATCAAGAAGACACTAAATGTTCCAGTGTGGCTGAGTTACACTTTTGATATAAATCTGTGGCAAGACCTGAAAATGGTTGTCTGGCAATGATCAACAACCAATTTCACTGAGCTTGAAGAATTTTGAAAAGAATAATGGGCAAATGTTGCACAATTCAGGTGTGGAAAGCTCTTAGAGACTTACCCAGAAAGACTCACAGCTGTATTCGCTGCCAGAGGTGATACAAACATTATTTTTTTCATACAACTTTTTAAAAATGTTTTTTTAAATAGATTCGAATTTTTCTTCCACGTTCACATTCCAAAGTATTTTGTGTAGATCGTTGACAAAAAGTGACAATTAAATCCATTGAATCCCACTTTGCAACAACAAAATGTGGAAAAAGTCAAGGGGTGTGAATACTTTCTGAAAACACATTCACGTTATATCGATGGTTAGAAACTGCTAGCATCAAACCCCGCAGACGACACAGCTATAGTTTGATGTAAATTACTTTAGGAGATGTTTAACATCTGCAGAGTTAATATACGTACTGCACTGTAAACATATGGCCTTCTAAAATATTTTTGGGTGAGAAGCAATGCTATGACAGTTCACGGTGCATGCACAAGGCCAACATGTCGTACATTAAATGTTCATTTTTTTTGGTGTGTGTGTACACGTGTCACGTGTGTACCTCCTTTTTACGAGTTTCTATTGTCCTACAGCCTTCTATGTGGGGGAATTACTTGTACAGGTATGCTGGTAGGCAGTGGGTTACAAATCGGATTTTCCTTCAGTTGATCCCAGATGTTTGCCCCATATAGCTATTACAGTTGCCTGAGACTCAACAGTTCTATTATCTCTCTTTTTTTAGTCACACTTTTCCCTCAGAAATTATGCCAACAACTTTCCACTGCAAGCGGATCTGATCTTCAAGTTTCCCTTCAACAAGCCTCCTTGTAAAACACCTTTATGCAGCTTGTATTTGTGCCACATTTCATGCCGGAGCGCAGATTTCCAAATAATGACAGGAGCGTGCCAAACTCCCTGCTCCCCAGCCAGGAACCATTATGAGAACCAGGACCAGAGAGCTCTTTTGTTTCCATCCATTTCATGACAGATTTCACTCAACAGAGTCAGGCCTGAAACTCCACTCAGCCACTGGTTAACGAGTTTACCTTCGTTGAAACCCTCAGACAGGCCCTGGAACAGTGGCAGCCGCAGGATAGAGCAGCAACACAAGCCCTTCCAAATAAGTGGAATTCATTCCATGATCCGTGATCCACATCAACCATATTTCAACTACACAACTATTATTAGGCCTACTGTGTGTCACCCAAAGACATCATTGATTTGACAAGAAGGCTAGCTCTGAAATGTGCAATAGAAAAATACTTTAAAAAAACGACTAAGTATTTACTTTTTTAAAAACGTTTTCCTTTTCTTGCAGTAAAGAAAGAGTTCAAATGCAAGTGTTAAAATGAGCTGTACTTGACAGTGATAACGTGGGATAAAGTCTTCAACATCTACTGTACCTTAAAGATGTCCTGCCAGATAGTAAATGGGATAACAATTTCCCTCCGTGTCTCGGCCTCAAAAATGTGAGGGTAATTTAGACTGCACTATGATTATGGGTTTTTCGATATTTTGATATTCTACTCAAATCCCTCTTCATGCATAATTTTTTCTTCATGGGGAAACTTCCAAAGTGTTCCATCAAATATTTTGGATTTGTTGAGTAATAGAATCTTGTGGAGCATTCAAAGAGGACCACAATAATTGCCATAATTCATTTAGAATTGTCTATAATTGAATCATAGTATTCAATGTCTCTGAATTTGAGAGTAAGTCACAAATCAAACAAAATCAGCAAGGTTGTGTTACATTTCGTGACTTTGACCATTTTGACTGGAGATGAAAGGTACAGATTGTGCTTTTAAGCCCATGGCACTTCCAAAACAACCATGAGGGCAAGATGCCACCCAGGTCTGACACCATATATATTTCAGACCTTGCAATCAGGAAAGCCCCTTATTATAATCCAATATCCCAATACACGCATATTATCGCGGAGTATAGAGAGTGAATCTCAACATTAATTACTCCCCAAAGTCTACACCAAGTCAAAAATATCCAGCATTTCTGCTGGTCACATGGTCAGTCCAGGGATGAAACAGAACCACCCTTTGACCATGACGACCATGCCAGAGTAGCCCAAAGAAACATATGCTTAACTAACCATACCATGTGATTTGGCTCCAACAAGGATACACATGTACCAACTTAACTGCACATTTACTGACCTCTATGGAATGACAACCTGACCTATTATCTGGATAAAACAAGCTCCACCACCGTATCCAAACAAACAGAGAAGGGCCCTATTCTATCAAATACAGGATATACACTGAGTATACCAAACATTAGGATCATACCCCAGTCCTTTTGCCCTCAGAACAGACTCATTTCATCGGAGCATGGACTCTACAAGGTGTCGAAAGCGTTCCACAAGGATTCTGGCCCATGTTGACTCCAATGCTTCCCACAGTTGTGTCAAGTTGTCTGGATGTCCTTTGGGTGGTGGACCATTCTTGATACACACAGGAAACTGTCAAATGTGAAAAACCCAGCAGCGTTGCAGTTCTTGACACAAACCGGTGCTCCTGGCACCTACTACCATACCCCGTTCAAAGGCATTTAAATATTCTGCCTTGCGACTCCTGTGGCGGGCCGGGCGCAGTGCACGCTAAACTAAGTCGACAGGTGCACGGTGTTCCCTCCGACACATTGGTGCGGCTGGCTTCCGGGTTGGATGAGCGCTGTGTTAAGAAGCAGTGCGGCTTGGTTGGGTTGTGTTTCGGAGGACGCATGGCTTTCGACCTTCGTCTCTCCTGAGCCCGTACGGGAGTAGTAGCGATGAGACAAGATCGTAACTACTAGCAATTGGATACCATGAAATTGGGGAGAAAAGGGGGTAAAAATTCAACAACAACAAATCCTTCTTTAACCTGTCGCCTCCCCTTCATCTACACCGCTTGAAGTGAATTAAACAAGCGTCGTCAATAAGGGATCATAACTTTCACCCGGATTCTCCTGGTCAGTTTATGTCATGGAAAGATTAGGTGTTCCTAATGTTTTGTGCACTCAGCGTACATAAAAAGCCTGAAAGAATGCATGTTTAGATGAATTTACTCTGGGGGGAGAAAAAAAACAATGCGTAGCTTCTAGTGTGAAATCCAGACTGTTCAGATATGTGTTCTATGTCAGGATATTTTGCTCTATGACCATGTGATGCAACACAGATGCCTCCTAAAGAGGAGCGCTCATCCTTCGCCAGAGATATGCTCCCTTTTCAAGGAGATGATAGACACTAACATGTTGAATATGGTATGCATTTGCACAGGAGCGCCATACTTCAGAACACCAAAGAGACGTAATAAAACATTGCGGCCGCTATCCATCTTCATGTTGTCTTGTTACTTAGACACATTTTCACAAGGATTTTGCTTTGACCTCCCCTCACAGGTTTCTCTGCTGTGTTCTTACCCGAGTCGGTTGCCGTGATGACGAGGGTGTATTTTCCCTGCGCCTCGCGGTCCAGGGTCTGGGTGAGGATCAGCTGACCATTGGACGACAGACTAAAGGCTCCTTCCTCGTTCCCACCGCTCAGCATGTAATTCAGCTGGCCATTGGAACCCAGGTCATCATCCCTCGCCATAACCTAGAGTAAAAATAGACACTATTTCAGAGATTCCAAAAAATATGACAATACCTAATATTGTCTGACAAATGGGACCATTCAAATCTGATATTGGTCTTTCCCAACCCCCGCTCCTATTGCTGCGAGGTTGGGCGTAAATCTTGAGACTGAAAGGACTCATTAGTGAGTGCCAGCGCAGTATGGGCGCTGCCTGCCAGGGCACAGATAGAGGGCCACAGCCAGGTTGGCACAGGGATGTGTTCTTGGGTGGCGACCCACCCCACTGGCGCTGTTCCCACATAGCTGCAGACTCATTTCCTCATAGGTACTGTACAGTATACAGGCAAACTACACTTCATTTTTTTGTGGCTGCTCACTGAAGTGGAGACAGGTTGTTTCGAGAACCCATTTCGTTCAATTTGGTTTTTAGATCGTAATGGGTCCAACAGGTTAACTCTGTACAATTTCATATACCAATGATATTTTCTTAAGCAATTATTTTTTATCTCAAACGAGTGAAACAAGAAAACTGATTGGTATCATATATAATTTATTTAATTCGCAAAAACAGGACCACCATGCTTGATGTTTTTGTAAATGGATACCATACACATACTTATTGGGTTAATATTCCTACAAATGTAGTTAAGCCATTAGCTCATTGAAGGTCTTAGGCCTGGCATATCAATTAGTGCTTTGTTTATGGCTCAAAAGTCCAGTCCAGAAATGTGAATAACATTTGACCATAACAGTTTAGAATGGTTGACTGAAAGTGAAAGACCACACTGACCTGTAGTATGTTCCTGGGGAGAGTCCCCACATTCTCCTGAACGCTCACAGAGTAAGGAGAGAGCTCGAACACCGGCGGGCAGTCGTTCATATCCAACAGCACGATGTTGACCGTGGAGCGGTCCACCCTTGGGCTGCTTCCGCGGTCGGCCGCCTGGACCACCAATGAGTAAGACGACTGCACCTCGCGGTCCAGCTGCTTGGCCACCGAGATCACCCCGGTGACAGAATCAATACGGAAATCTGAGTTGGTGTTGCCACCAGCAATGGAGAAGCGGATCTGCCCGTTGGTTCCCTCATCAGCGTCACTGGCAAACACCTGGATGACGTCGGTCCCCGTCAGCATGCTCTCCTCGATCTCGATGTCGTAGATGTTCTGCGAGAAACTGGGCGTATTATCGTTAACGTCCAGCACCAGCATTGTCACATCCATGGCCGAAGACAGCGGCGGCTCGCCCTTATCCGTGGCTACCACCGTGAGCGTATAATTCGACATCTCCTCCCGGTCCAGTTCGCCCACCAGCCTCACGTCTCCATCGATAGTTCCTATGCTGAACGTATTCCCAAAGGGGCCTTTCAGGGAGTACTCCACGTAGCTGTTGGGCCCGCTGTCTGCATCGATGGCATGGGCTGTGAAGACCACCGTGTCGACTGGAGTATTCTCCTGGATATAGGTCCTCTTCTGTGAGGTGAAGGTTGGCGGGCAGTCGTTGACGTCCAGCAGGATGATGGACACCTGGGCCGTGCTGGTGAAGCGGGTCATGGGGGCGAGGGCCAGGTCATGGACAGTAACCACCAGGTTGTAGAAGGACTGGGCCTCCCGGTCCAATGCCTTTCTGGTCTGGAGTACCCCCGCCTTGGTGACGTCAAACTGGCACTGAGGATCTCCTGATGCAATGGTGTAGAGTAGCTGGGCATTCGGACCTGGAAGGCAAGCAATAGCCATTGATTTTGAGTCAGTGATCTTGAAGTTACTTGTACTAGAAAATGTGAAGTTCTGAAGAAGCTTTGTGTGCTTGCTTCAGCTGTTTTTGATGGTAGGGGGTCGTTACAGTTTAATGGACCCTTGTGTTTCAAGACAAAGTATTCATCTAGAAAACATGGGATTAGACTATTTTAAAATAGACCCAAGAACATGTCACGTGATATACTGCACTGTTCCTCGAACATTTTGAATGGCATCTACTGATATTGGGTTGCTTAGATATATGACTGTTACATACTGTATGTCTGGATTAGAATTGTATGTTTAAGCAATAATCGATAAGGGGGTGTGGTATATGGCCAGTATTCCACAGCTAAGGGACTGCTCCTTAAGCACGACACATCACGGAGTGCCTGCATACAGCCCATAGCCGTGGTATATTGCCCATATACCATTGCTATTATAAACTGGTAACCAACGTAATTTGAGCAGTAAAAATATTTTGTCATAACCATGGTATAAGGCTTGATCTACCACGGCTGTCAGCCAACCAGCATTCCGGGCTCGAACCACCCAGTTTCTAATTGCTATCGACATGCATTTCCACAAATTGTCTTCACACAAACAACTGCAGCTCAGCAGCCTTCCACTTTCTTCCTCCAAACAGACAATGCTTTTATGCAGCGTGAGACACAGCACAGCAACTAAAAATCATCTCCTTTACTGAATGCCCGCCGCATTCTATAATTTCAGATTTTCCTCACAATCGAAACATTCATTTCAATTACATCATTAACTACAGTAACTGCACAAATGCAAACTATCAGACCTTGAAATCTAGTCTAATCCTCAGTCCTCCCCTGGAGCCGGGGAAAACTGAACTTAAATTGAGCGGCTGTAATTCAAGTCATTGGGGTATTCATGTGGAGAGCGGCCTGGCACCTTCCCACACTCCAGCTGAGTTTACTGTACACAAGCAATCCCTTATCAAAAGGCCAAGTCCCCAGTTTACAACCACGTCTACAGGGGGTCAAGGACGGAGGAACTTCAGGAAGTGCTAACAATGACGTTTAGTGGTGCTGATAACACAGAGAGAACATTGAGAAAACACTGACAATCAAAAGTGAGGGTCAATGAGAGCGAGTGGACAGTGGAAGAGAGGAAGCCTGACGTTGGGAAAAAACAAGACAGACTTCTGCCCCAGGAATGTGGGTTACAGTAACCACATTAGGCCTGGTCTGGTTGGAGCGGTAATTGCAGTCGGAGAGGGACGGTAAGGGCTGTTATAATAGCATGGAGCAGCCTAACCGTAACCACCTGAAATGGACGAATACCTCAAAGCCACTTATAGGCCTAATGAACCATATTTCACAATGTGATTCTAATGTGACAGGAAATAAAATGTCAAATAAATGTATGGCGAAGATTTTGTTTAGTGAACTGCCTTATCATCACAGCATTATCATTATAGGTGTTGATGTCATGCAAAAAGAGTTGCGGGCCTTGCATAGTACTGTATATGCAATGTTGGTTTATATATTTCCCCCTAGAGTGGATGAAATTGCATCCGCAAAATGTTGTAACACAGCTACAATGACCAACATGCTGGAAAACCATGTGAACATTACAAAAGCCGAGACCATAATGTGGACTCAAAACTCATTTACATTTTTAATTCCTCTGCCATTTTTAAAGTCATGCTCCCCTCCGCCCTTGACTTTTCATAAATACGTCTATATAACACACGGTCCTTCTTAGAATCTTAACACCTTGAAGTTTTTAGAGGACAGGTCATTGTTTTCTGCCCCTCATTCAACACCAGTCATTCACCCGGGCAGTCCGCCTGCACAGCTGATGGCCCATCAAAACTAAACCTAAACTATATCGACACCTGTTTCACATATATAATATTAGTAAGCATAAAGGAAAGAGGCTCTATTCAATCTGTATAGCCGAAGCGTTATAGATTCCACTATTGAAATTTGAAGGAAATTTCAGATTGAGTTGACATATTCTAATTGTATTTAACTAGGCAAGTCAGTGAAGAACAAATTCTTGACCACCTAGGAACAGTGGGTTAACTGCCTTGTTCAGGGGCAGAATGACAGATTTTTACCTTGTCAGCTCGGGGATTCGATCTTGCAACCTTTCGGTTACCAGTCCAACGCTCTAACCACTAGGCCACCTGCCGCCCACATTCAGTGTTTATCGTGAATGCAGTCTCCGCTAAAGCACCATTGCCTTTAAATGTCAATCATCACGCTATAACGCTGAACATCCGCTATGTGGATTGAATAGAGCCCAATAATAAATTGACAATTGTCTGATGGGTGACAATTTGTCAATGGTTTGTTCTCAGGGCACTACTCACAAAGAGACCCTGGTCTCAATTGGGCTGCCCTGAATAAACAAAGTTAAATAAATAAAGAAAATATATATTATCAATTGTCAAATTGTATATGAAGAGATGGGCGCTGCTTGGAATTGACACAGTGGCAGAAAACAGAGCACCACAAATACACTTTTTCTAATCCTCCTACAGAGTTAAATGCAGGTAAGACTCTTTGAGGTCTAAATAGCATAAGAAAGAGCAGATTCTGCAATCCCTAAAACACTTACCTGTGTCAAATGCCAACATTCAAGAGGTGAGCTCTATTTCAGAATATCATTTCCAAGAATTACCGCTGTTCCATGCGCTCCACACATGAGCATGCGTCAGAAAATACTAGTGATGTAATTCAACTTAAAAGGGGCAGTCAGCAGTTGCTACATCTATTTTTGGACTTATAAATTCGTTTTTTTTTGTTGTGCCCCATTGATTCTTGAAAAAGATAACATATAAATGCCTCATGAGCTGACATCAACTGTCGTACCCCGTCAGAGCACAAAATATAAACTTGTTTTACTCCAATGTTCGTCCAAAAAAATAAATAATAATAATGTAAACAAACACTGTATAGCCTAACAACAGAATTTTGATACCATGGATGGTCAGTCCTTGCATCCATAGTCTTTGAATTTGAGAGTGATCACATTACTCTGTTCTTCTGAAATGTCTTATTCCCATGTTTCTCAAAGCCCCCATGCAGTCTTTGTATGTTTAAATCATAACTGCTCATGAAAATAACAAATATATTTTTTATCATTTATTTCCCCGAGCTTCCTTAGTCATTGAAATACTCAGTTTGATCGTGTGGGCGTGTTGATGCAAATATAAATATATATATTGTAAATATATTGACATACACAGCCCAGATAGAATTGTCTAGACTCTAGGGCCTACCCCCCCCCCCTTACCCCTTCAAAGCAGGATACACATGAAAATAAAAGATGACTGGTCATTGGTAAGAAAAACATAGAATTAGGAATGATAATAATCAGTCATTTTAGGACCTCTATGTAGAATAATCAGATCAGATTGTGTTTTTTGCTGTGGGACAAAAACTCCATTCCACCTGAACAGGATGAAATTCCAAGGCATGTTTTTTTTCTCCAAAAAGCTTTTACACTAAAAGGGAATTATCATAGTTTTCACAATTTCAGAGTGTTATTTCGACCTCAGAGAGGAAATATCACCCCCCCCAAAAAAAGGGATTCACGTTTTTTTAACTGCACTGCCCCTTTAAGACCTGCCAAAATTAAATTATGTTTTCTTTGTGATGGATTTAACCTTTGAATTGTGGTGTTTTTAGTGTTTTCTTAGTTTCCCATATAACCTACAGTAACATAATCTAATGAAAATACTGTTACGTTCTTTGAAATAATTGTATTTCCATAGTCCAATGTTACCTAAAACCTTCATAGACACAACCAAAGGATCATTTTCCTGATAGCATATATGCCATTTATTAGACTGTGAAAATGTTCACTTCCAAAAGAGGCATAATTGTCTCGAATGGGGGTTCCTCAAAGGCCAGGCTTTTATAGTGTTTTCAGTGAACCATCCATTGACGTCATTGCTGTGACAAATTACCCACTTGTGGACATTAGCAACTGACACAAAGTACAAACATACCATCATCTTCATCACTGGCCCCTACAGTGATGATACTGGAGCCAGGGGGGAGGCTCTCGGTGACCGAGGTGCTGTAGGTGGTGGTGTTGAAGACGGGCGGGTTGTCATTGACGTCCAGGACGTTGAAGTAGACCCTGACTGTGCTGGCCTGACCACCGCCGTCCTGGGCCCTCACAGTCAGGATGTAGTACTGCTGGGATTCGTAGTCCAGGGGCCGCGTGACGTTGAAGACCCCCGTGACGGGGTTGAGCAGGAAGGTCTTGTACTCGTCGTCGTCCTCCAGGGAGTACGTGATCTCACCGTTCACCCCTGAGTCCGAGTCACTGGCCAGGATCGCCGCCACGATGGAGCCTGACAAGTCAATATGCAGTCAGTCAGACAGTGAGGATTTGAGAGGGCTTTTTGAATGGCTGGATTGGGATTCCCTCACGTTTGCCAAACAACCCCTTCAACTGCCATATTAGGAAAAAAAATACATATTTCATATTTCAAAAGTGCCACATTTTGATTCCCTGTTGACCTAGCTAACTAGAAAATGTCCTGCACTCAAAGCCCTTTGGATAGACACATGGCATTCAAGAGGAATGGCATAACGTTTTGCAGGAATTCATTTGGGACCTTTCACAATCTGAGTAAGCATGAAATAACCTGGTAGTCAACAAGCAACGCCATGTGACAGGAAGCCTTTTACCTGGCGCCATATCCTCGGGAATGTCGAAAGAGTACGTTCCACGGGAGAATTTGGGCGTGTGATCGTTGACGTCACTGACGGTGATGTTCAGCTTCATATCCGAGGATTGCTTCCCGTCGTCAGCTCGAACCAGCAGGGAATACTTGGAGCGACGTTCCCGGTCCAGCCTCTTGGTGGCAATCAGGTCCCCCGATTCCGGGTCGATCCGGAAACTGTCATCAGCACCGCTGATGATGGTATAGGTCACCAGTGCATTAGGACCCTGGAGAAATACAAACGTGAATTATTCTTTCTAAGAGTATAAAGACGCCATATAGACTTTATATTTGACCTTTATTTAACTAGGCAGCCTAGGAACAGTGGGTTAAACTGGCTTGTTCAGGGGCAGAATGACAGATTTTTACCTTGTCAGCTCGGGGATTCGATCTAGCAACCTTTCGGCTTTAACCACGAGGCTACCTGCCGCCCCTATATTATGAAGTTTTAACGTGAGACTTTTATGATTAACATAGGGTTAGTCATTGTTCAGTCCTAAAGGGAGAGGGACATCATATGATGAATCTTAGTGAGAGTGAAATTCATGTTCACAACCACTTTATTCTAGGGATAAATGCAGAGTAGACATTCTAATACTATACATCTCAATGAGTGAAATATTATTATTTTTTAAACACTACAACATTGTAGTTGTAGCTTCCACTTAGCATGCTCCCCTCAGAATACAATGGTCATACTGGTGAGGGAGAAAAAAAAACTCACAGGAGCTGAATGGCAGTATTCTCTTGGGGCCTTACTCTTTGAACTCTGGGGCTATAGGGTTCTTCTATAAATGCAACTAATAGATCCCTTGATACTTTAGACAAGTACAACCCAGTACACATGTGAAAGCCATAGCGGTCCTTTGCAATTGGAGTAGAGGACTGAACACGATATGAAAACCCAATAACAGCGGCGACAGATCTTGACATTTAGGTTGGCGCTGAGGACAATACCAGAGCAGACCACCATCTCCTGATGTCTGATGCTAAGTGAGGGGGGGGGGGTCCACTTCAAAAGCTACTACTTTTCAACAGAGGTCTTTAGTTTTGACTGGTCAAAAGCTAAAAGCATTTTTAATTTCATGTATACTTTTGATCTTGCCAATATACAATATAAAAAGTAGTTACAGTTTATTACTAGTTTACCAAGGACGAAACCCCCATAATTGTGAGTTAGATTAATTTCCAGAGAGCCCATCCTCAGACCCAGAGAGTGTGTTTTGAATTTGGATTTTTTTTCAATCAGAATGCTGGATCTGGGACTCCCATCAGCCACCTGGGCTGCAAAAACGGAACCCGACACCCTTCGTCTGCCAATTAATTATTGTATAGGATTCAAAAGGAGAGAGAGGAGGACAGGGGAAAAGAGGAGGAGAGGGGAAAGGAGTAGGGGTTCCATCGTCTCCCCCTGATGCTGACCGCTCCCCTGACCTTCCCTAGTAAAGACTTTGACTAGTTTACAGCCATCCCAAGGCACAGTGGGAAGGGGGGGGGGGACCAACCAATTAAAGAGCAGGGTTCCGGGCCAGACTTGGGCACAAGGAAACTCATTTAGCAGATGAGTTTCAACAGCAGCAGCTCAGGGGAAGGTGAGAGGCTCATAGAGCTGTCGGGAAACTGAGCTTCCTGAAACACGACTAGGCCGTTTGAGCCAGCCACAACACAGGTGTTAAGTCTGACTCACAGTAACGTGTTGAGAGGTGATGTGTACTAATGCCCCTATTTACAACGCATCAATCTAATGATGTACATATAGCATAACGATGTACTCGGAAACTGTTGTTTTAGGAAATGAGTCTTCGTATATTTACATTTCGGGGTGCATCATTCAAGGCCACAGTAACGGTGTCTTGTAGCAACCCACTTCAGTCACACTCATTTGTATTTTCAACAGTCTTTTTGGCTGTTCCGCTGTTATTTTGCTTCTTTAGCACCCATTGTTCTAGATACTTCTCTTAGTTTAGCTCGCTCCTGGTACCTGCATATTTTCCACTATGTCAGAATGCTAATAAAACGAGAATGTTCTCTCCACAAAAAGTGATCTCTCTCTCTCTCTCTCTCTCTCTCTCTCTCTCTCTCTCTCTCTCTCTCTCTCTCTCTCTCTCTCTCTCTCTCTCTCTCTCTCTCTCTCTCTCTCTCTCTCTCTCTCTCTCTCTCTCTCTCTCTCTCTCTCTCTCTCTCTCTCTCTCTCTCTCTCTCTCTCTCTCTCTCTCTCTCTCTCTCTCTCTCTTCTTCTTCTTCTTCTTCTTCTTCTTCTTCTTCTTCTTCTTCTTCTTCTTCTTCTTCTTCTTCTTCTTCTTCTTCTTCTTCTTCTCCTAGAGAGGCCTCCACAATTTTTTTTAATTTTCCAAACTGAATGCAACCCAGGGTGGAAATGGGTGTAGCAAAAAAACGGATGCGTAGAAACAGCATTTTAATATGCTCACACATGAATCCCACATGTAGCACTGTTAAATTGGATGGGATCATTATGATGTCTGAAATCAGTCAGTCAGCTGGCCAACAGCTTGCTGCGCTTGGCTACGCGTCCGTGGATCACACATGTGGCTTTCTGAATCGGGCCCGAATGCATTCCGTACGCTTAGTGTCAGGGCAACTTAAGTTTCCTGCGTTAGGATGTGGGCAGAAATTGGCCGGCCCTATCTGGACCGAAATAGCTGGAACCCGAAATGTTATGTTCCTACTATTTAGTGACCTATTCATTTCTGTCTTTAAGTTCTGGATAAATGTCTCTTTTGCCATAGTAAGTCCATATTGTATCGAAGTTTGTTTAATGATCATATCGGAGTGCAACTACTTCGTCCGAGGCTGCGTCCCAATACTCTAAACTAGTGCCTTTTCCTTTCTATAATTGTCTCATTAATAGGTAAAAGGACTGGATAGGTTTCATCATATTGCTTTTCCCTGAAGATACTTTCGGATCAGTGGTCGGGAAGGAGAGGAAGCAAGGCAAGGAAGCTATTCGATACTACTGAAACGCAGCTCAAGTCCTTCTTCCCCTTTGATTTTGACTATGAGGAAAAAGTGAGAAGGAAACGCACAGACACCGGCCGTCCAATTCGATACCATATATCACATCCTTCAAGATCAGAGCTCTGAGGTCAAGTTCACTTGAGTCCAAAACAATGTACTCAAATGATGCCCTTAAAATGCCAGATTAGTCAAAATATTGACCTAAATCTAGGATTTACAGTCAATGTTATATTCCGAATACAATGACCATTCCAGAAATGGATTGTGCATGATTTGTCTCACATTCTAACTGGCGAGGTTGGTGAGGTAACAGCTGTGCAATAAAAACGTGTGGCCTCATAAGTTAACGTTAAGTATGAGTCCATATTCTCTCACACACTAATCCCTCCTCACAATGGCCCCAGTTCTTTCCATTCAGTTCCCTTGTCTCATTGGCAGGGCTGAGTAACCGCAGGCCTTGGAGATGCTGGGAGGGCCTGATTTTCGCTCAGTGCTGGATTTTATGTCCACATCCTGCCTAAGCTGCGAAAGATGGAGCCTTTTTCTAATCGAGGGCGAAGCCAATGATGTAATGTGAACTACAGAGGCCGCGGAGGGACAATCTGCCCGGTGTGAGGAGACAATCTTTAGCCGCTCTCCTCAGGGCTTTGTGACACTCGTGGCCCCTCTGAGGTAACGTCAAAACTCACCATCACTGGGGGCCGTGTGTGTGCGTGTGTGTGCGTGTGCGTGTGCGTGTGCGTGTGTGTGTGTGTGTGTGTGTGTGTGTGTGTGTGAGTGAGAGTGAGAGTGAGAAAGCAAAAAGTTCTCCGACTGCTCCAAGAGAACTTCAAGCTGTGGTCAAATACTTGGTAGGAGAATTGCAGAGCGCATGACTTGGACTGAAAAAAAATGATGGGTATCAGAAGAAGAAAAAGAATCTTCCTGCAGCCACTTTCTTTTGTCTCTTTGAAAATCCCCCAACAGAGGATCACATCAGCTCATTTCCAGATTTGAGGTCAATACACGCAGATAAGAGCACTGGAATGTATTTGGGAGGTTGGGCGCTGTACGTGTAAGTACGCCACCCATGCACCCTTAAGCCCTGGTTGTCTTTACACACTAGTCATAATGTACATCAGAAAACACATTTTGATGGTAACACAGAGATAACGATGGTATCGCTGTGTAAAGGGGACAGAGGGAACGTATCTCCCAGAGTTGTACTCAAACAAGGAACAGACAGAATATATATATATTTTTTTAAAGGCCAATCCTGGGAGACTTTACCTCATCTGCGTCTGTGGCTGTTAGCTGCATTATCTTGAAGCCATCACTGACATTCTCTTCGACGGTCACGTCAAGAAGATCGTTTGGGAAAACAGGTGGGTTGTCATTGACGTCCTGGAGCGTAATTTCCACCTGGAGGGAAAAAAAGAACACAACCGTTTCCCATGAACAGAAACAACTAGTATAGCCGGTCGGTTCACTGCGACACGTCCAAGCCGGCTTTTCTGACAGATACGCACGCGCCCAGCAGGGGTCAAATCCTGCTTCTACCCCTCTTCAGAACACTGCAGAGAGAGGAGAGCTGCTGAAATGTCACGTGTTTCATATTCACATACTGTATACATAGTCTTACGTTGACACCGGGTGCACTGTAGAGATCAACGCTAGTCCGGTGCCAAGAGTAGAAAGGACTTATCAATGCGTTCGACTGGGACAGTTCCATCCAGACCACGCAGTTGTGTGTTCGAACACACCATAGACGTCACGGTTAGAATTCTAAATCGGACAGATCATATTCAGTTGAAATCAAAATCAAACTTTATTAGTCACATGCACCGAATACAACCTTACCGGGAAATGCTTACTTACAAGCCCTTAATAACCAACAATGCAGTTCAAGAAAGAGTTAAGAAAAATATTTACCAAATAAACTAAAGTACAAAATAATAAAAAGTAACATTAAAATAACAATGACAAGGCTATATACAGGGGGCCCGGTATCGAGTAAATGTGTGGGGTTACAGGTTAGTCGAGGTCATTTGTACATGTAGTTAGAGGTAAAGTGACAATGCATAGATGATAAACAGAGAGTAGCAGCAGTGTAAAACAAGGGGATGGTCTGGGTGGCCATTTGATTAATTGTTTAGCAGTCTTATGGCTTGGGGGGTAGAAGCTGTCAAGGAGCCTTTTGGACCTAGACTTGGCGCTCCGGTCCCGCTTCCTGTGCGGCAGCAGAGAGAACAGTATATGACTTGGGTGACTGGAGTCTAACAATTTTTTGGGCCTTCCTCTGACACCGCCTAGTATATAGGTCCTGGATGCAGGAAGCTTTGCCCAGTGATGTACTGGGCCGTACGCACTACCCTCTGTAGCGCCATACGGTCAGACGCCGAGCAGTTGCCATACCAGCCGGTGATGCCCACCAGTCAGTACTTTTTGAGGATCTGTGGACCCTTGCCAAACCCTACTTTAGTCTACACAGTGTACAGACAGTGTCTAACTACTGCCTGGAGACACACTTCTTATTTGCATCTACCTCATTTGATCAGAGAAAGAGAGACAGACAGAAAGAGAGACAGAGAGAGACAGAGAGAGAGACGGACACAGAGAGATAGACACAGAGAGAGAGAGACAGACAGACAGACAGACAGACAGACAGACAGACAGACAGACAGACAGACAGACAGACAGACAGACAGACAGACAGACAGACAGACAGACAGACAGACAGACAGACAGACAGACAGACAGACAGACAGACAGACAGACAGACAGACAGACAGACAGACAGACAGACAGACAGACAGACAGACAGACAGACAAAGAAAAAACGGAGAAGAGAGAGGGAGAGACAGACAGAGAGAGATGGACAGACAGAGACAAAGACAGAGAGACAGACAGAGAGAGAGATGGACAGACAGAGAGACAGAGACAGAGAGAGACACGGAAAGAGACACAGACAGAGAGAGAGAGAATTAGAGAGAGAGAGAGAGAGAGAGAGGAAGAGACATAGAGAGAGAGGCAGAGGCAGAGAGAGACAGAGAGACAGACTGAGACAAAGAAATAGAGACAGACAGAGAGAGACAGAGAGAGAGACAGAGAGTAACAGAGAAAGATAAATAAAGATAAGAGACCTACACATTACGGTGTCAAATTGTGTCTAGCCCAGGAATACTGCCTTTCCACTCATACTCCGCAATCACATCTCATCCCCTAACCCAAATATGCATTTCAATGCCAGTAAACAGTGTTTGCTTTAAATCACAACAGACATTTGCCTTTGCATTTTTGTTTAGGGCTTCTATAAAAAGCCAGGTTTGAATTCTCCAGCGTTGCAATCTCCATTAATGTTGACAGTGATTATGGTAATTATTCGCTAGACATAAAAACTCAACCGCGAGTTGCTTTCTCCTGAGCATGCCTATTCAGTCTTATTCAGTCCTCCAGTTGGTTCTGCCGCTGTGCGGGTTGATGTGGGTTGCTGAGGCGCAATAGGAAATGGGAAAAGGAACAGCTGTGTCACGTCCACAATGGGACTGGCTGAGTTTTTTTTAACCAACCCAAGTTTCCCCTCACAGGCATTTACCGTGCAGACAATGAGCTTCAAGGCCACAGGACCACCGAGAGGGGTGAGATACAGGAGTCTATTCAGGCCTGCCATTGACAGGAAAAACAGACCTCACGTGCTCCTGCAAATCCACTCTGAAACAAGCAGCATGCTGGAACTACCAACAAATGCCAACATCCAGACCCTTTTCAAGCGCGGCAGTCCATTAAAGGTGACCCAGTAGGAAAGCCATTGAGATGCCTAGAGAGAGAGAGGGGATTCATGTATGGCAATTGAATTGAGAACCTTCTTATTGATGACTTAAGCGCTATAATTGCTTTTCTATAACTGTTTTCATTCCCAGCCAGATGAAAATCCTTTTTTAAAGTCTGAATACGTACTAACACTGTCCAAAACCAAGAGCAGCTTTCATAAGCCTATGATTACAACGTGTCTCCACGGTGACCGCTTACTAATCTGATCCTGAATCAGTGGTTAGGGCTGTTCAGTGGTCTCTGTCTGGGATGAGGATGTGGTGGATCTGACCCTGATTCAGATTTAACGCGGGGCCTTGCCGGCCATCCCGGTCGGGGCGCTATGTACCATGTAAAAACAAGACGGAAAGCGACAGCACTTCCAGAGCCGAGGGACTCGGCAAAGTCAACAAACAATGAATATTTATCTTCCAACCCGGGTCCTCTTGATGTGTAAAAAAATGCACGGCCCATTTCTGAGGAGTGAACTAATTAGAGAAGAAGTGCGGTTATGAGAAATAATTACGCCTTGCGCTTATAGTTTACATTACCCAAGCTCCCCTGGGGGAGAGATATCAAAGAGGCTTGGTGAAACATTTCATCGGAGGAAGAGGAAGCAAGGTCAGGAGGGAGGGAGGGAGGAATGAGTTTTTTTAGTTCCCTTGCTCAACCTGTCACTCAGGCCCAGACGCCCCAGTGTGGTGCAGGTGAAACACATTAGTTTACAGGGGAAAAGATTGTGTTTCAGGCCACTACTGTTTCGAGTTGCAGCTGCTATAACTGGCTGATAGGCTCCATTATTTATGCCTGACATGAATGATTCAAAGGCCGAACGGCTCCCGAGTGCTGTCGATTATGATACCTTAAGTGATCAAGGACTATTTGCCAGGGTCTAAGCCTGTCTACGCCTGCAACATGGCCAGAAGATTTCTTATCTGACAGGAATTGTTCACAAAGTCTGTCAAATCGACTAAGATACTGTGAGTGGGATGCCTACAGTTGAAGTCGGAAGTTTACATACACTTAGGTTGGATTCAAACTCGTTTTTCAACCACTCCACAAATTTCTTGTCAGTTAGGACATCTGCTTTGTGCATGACACAAGTGATTTTCTACAGCAATTGTTTACAGAGATTATTTCACGTATTATTCACTATATCACAAGTCTAGTGGGTCAGAAGTTTACATACACTAAGTTGACTGTGCCTTTAAACAACTTGGAAAATTCCAGAAAATGATGTCACGGCTTTAGAAGCTTCTGATAGGCTAATTGACATAATTTGAGTCAATTGGAGGTGTACCTGTGGATGTATTTCAGGGCCCACCTTCAAACTCAGTGCCTCTTTGCTTGACATCACGGGAAAATCAAAAGAAATCAGCCAAGACCTCCGAAAAAAGATTGTAGACCTCCACAAGTCTGGTTCATCCTTGGGAGCAGTTTCCAAATGCCTGAAGGTACCACGTTCATTTGTACAAACAATACGTAAGTATAAACACCATGGGACCCCGCAGCAGTCATACCGCCCAGGAAGGAGACGCACTCTGTCTCCTAGCGCGAAAGTACAAATCAATCTCAGAACAACATCATAGGAACATGTGAAGATGCTGGAGAAGACAGGTACAAAAGTATCTATATCCACAGTAAAATGAGTTCTATATCGACATAAGGCCGCTCAGCAAGGAAGAAGCCACTGCTCCAAAACCTCCATAAAAAAAGCCACACTACAGTTTGCAACAGCACATGGGGACAAAGATCGTACTTTTTGGAGAAATGTCCTCTGGTCTGATGAAACAAAAATAGAACCATCGTTATGTTTGGAGGAAAAAGGGGGAGGCTTGCAAGCCGAAGAACACCATCCCAACTGTGAAGCATGGGGGTGGCAGCATCATGTTGTGGGGGTGCATTGCTGCAGGAGGGACTGGTGCCCTTCACAAAATAGATAGCATCATGAGAAGGAAAAGTATGTGGATATATTGAAGCAACATTTCAAGACATCAGTCAGAAAGTTAAAGCTTGGTTATAAATGGGTCTTCCAAATGGACAATGACCCCAAGCATACATCCAAAGTTGTGGCAAAATGGCTTAAGGACAACAAAGTTAAGGTATTGGAGTGGCCATCACAAAGCCATGACCTCAATCCTATAGACAATTTGTGGGCAGAAATGAAAAAGTGTGTGCGAGCAAGGAGGCCTACAAACCTGACTCAGTTACACCAGCTCTGTCAGGAGAAATGGGCCAAAATTCACCCAACTTATTGTGGGAAGCTTGTGGAAGGCTACCCAAAACGTTTGACCCAAGTTAAACAATTTAAAAAGCAATGATACCAAATACTAATTGAGTGTATGTACATTTCTGACCTACTGGGACTGTGATGAAAGAAATAAAAGCTGAAATAAATCCTTCTCTATACCATTATTCTGGCATTTCACATTCTTGAAATAAAGTGGTGATCCTAACTGACCTAAGAGTTTTTACAAGGATTAAATGTCAGGAATTGTGAAAAACTGAGTTGAAATGTATTTGGCTCAGGTGTATGTAAACTTCCGACTTCGACTGTATATACCCCTAGATGATTTCATTCATAAAATCGTCCTTGTCCTCCTTAACTACCACTGCATTCAACTTCCTGGCAAAACCTTCCAGCCCTCTTCCAATTAAAAGTGAGGAATTGCACACACGTCATCCATTGATAGTAGGAACCGGCATTTGTGGGATTGAGACCCTTCACAAACTCCGTTTGCCGTCTCAACAAGCCATATCTTCAAGCAGAAAAAAGGCTCAGGCTGCAGACACTGAACACTCCCAACTTCTCTTCCCCTAACAGTGACAGAATGTACTGAAAAGGCCACTCCCTCCCGGTGCACATACCCTTTCCCTTATTATCGGCCTCCTATTTTAAAAAGGTGGAAGCACTGGCAGTGATTCGCGTACACTTTCCCCCAATCATACTCGCAGTCATGCCAAGATGACTGCACGAAGATGGGAAGATGGGGGGGGGGGGTCATGGAGGAACGATATGAAGTCTTTGAACATGACCCCCTATAGTAAGCACATATTTAGTGAGTTACTGAGTCAGTCAGCATTTCCTACCAGTGGGTAGCGCCAATTAATTAACTCAATGCTGGTCTGCATTAAAGATGAGGTAATACACGACACAATTTCTCCTACTCATTGCTGTGATCACGAAGACTCCACTTGAACAGAGTAAATGAAACATCAACGAAGTATCGTCTCTTTTCGAAGAGAGAGTTCCAAAACCAAAACACATTATAACCTCTGATGCAACATGTCGGAAAGCTAAATCTGGTTCATGTGATCATATAAAATGGAAAAGGGTGCGTCTCATGTAGAGAATAATCATTTCAAAATGATTACGTGTCATTAGACCTTGTTGACGACTTGAGGTGAAAGTTCGGGGAAGTATCAACTTCCAACACTAATTATCTATTGGCCTTTTGAAAATGGAAAAATTCCATGCTGCATCACCAAAAAAGGATTTCGTAGCAGCAGAGTACATGGAACTAATGTGTCAAAACCTGGATCACCAGAGGTATTTTACTGTAACACTTCATCATAGCATAGGGCCAAAATCACGAGCCATTACAAGAAATTACTCAGACGTTGGCTCGGAATTAAATAAAAGAATACAAAGAATGTTTGTAATGCCAGAAAATGAGCTCAACACTAAAACCATTAAAACATGCTGATTCTATAAAAAAAAAAAATGATTAGACAAAAATGATAGGCAGAATGCACTATTTATTTGCAGTGAAACGACATTTATCCGCAATCACATTTGGCCAATCATTGGATAGGGTCTTGAAGTTAGCTGGCGTACGGACAGAGAGCATGTTGGGAAAGATTAATACTGGGTCCTCAATCTCAGTGGTTCCCAAACTGTGGGGCATCTCCACTGGGAGGGGGGCGCAAGGGGTTGGCAGAAGACATTTATATATATAGTCAAAAGTCAAAAGTTTGGACACAGCTACTCATTCAAGGGTTTTTCTTAATTTGTACTATTTTCTACATTGTAGAATAATAGTGAAGACATCAAAACTATGAAATAACACATGATGTAGTAACCAAAAAAGTGTAAAACAAATCAAAATATATTTTATATTTTACATTCTACAAAGTAAGCTTTGCACACTCTTGGCATTCTCTCAACCAGCTTTACCTGGAATGCTTTTCCAACGGTCTTGAAGGAGTTCCCACATGAGTCCTTGTTGGCTGCTTTTCCTTCACTCTGCAGTCCAACTCATCCCAAGTCATCACAATTGGGTTGAGGACAGATGATTGTGAAGGCCAAGTCATCTGATGCAGCACTCCATCACTCTCCTCCTTGGTCAAATTGCCCTTACACAGCCTGGAGGTGTGATGGGTCATTGTCTTTTTGAAAAACAAATGATAGTGGGACTAAGTGCAAACCAGATGGGATGGCTGATCGCTGCAGAATGGGGTAATAGCCATGTTGGTTAAGTTGGCCTTGAATTCTAAATAAATCACGACAGTGTCAACAGCAAAGCACCCCACATCATCACACCTCCTCCTCCATGCTTCATGGTGGGAACCACACATGCAGAGATCATCCATTCATCTACTCTGCGTCTCACAGAGACAAACAAAAATCTCAGATTTCAACGGTCCTTTCCTCGTGTTTCTTGGCCTAAGTAAGGCTCTTTATTATTATTGGTGTCCTTTAGTAGTGGTTTCTTTGCAGCAAATCGACCATGAAGACCTGATTCACGCATTCTCCTCTGAACAGTTGATGTTGAGATGTGTCTGTTACCTCTGCAGCAGAGGTAACTCTGGGTCTTCCTTTCCTGTGGTGGTCCTCATGAGAGCCAGTTTCATTATAGCGCTTGATGGCTTTTGCAACTGCACTTGAAGAAACTTTCAAACTTCTTGAAATGTTCTGGATTGACTGACCTTCATGTCTTAAATTAATGATGGACTGTCATTTTTCTTTGCTTATTTGAGCTGTTCTTGTCATAATATGGACTTGGTCTTTTACCAAATACGGACATATTTTGTACACAGTACCACCCCTACCTTGTCACAACACAATTGATTGGCTCAAACGCATTAAGAAGGAAAGAAATTCCACAACTTAACATTGAACAGGGCACACCTGTTAATTGAAATGCATTCCAGGTGACTACCTCATGAAGCTGGTTGAGAGAATGCCAAGAGTGTGCAAAGCAGTTATCAAGGCAAAGTGTGGCTACTTTGAAGAATCTCAAATATAAAATGCATTTGAATTTGTTTAATACTTTTTTTTGGTTTCTCCATATGTGTTATTTCATAGTTTTTATGTCTTCACAATTATTTTACAATGTAGAAAATAGTACAAAATAAAGAAAAACCCTTGAATGAGTAGATGTTCTAAAACGCTTGAATTTTTAAAGAAACTCAGTCCAGCTTTAAACTTACTCTTAAAAGTTGCAATAGTAGATTGCACAAGGTGCAATTGTATAGTGCATCATCACTTCCTCTTTTCACGTTAGTTATTGCATACCTTCGAGAGACATTTATAACTTGTCAGAAATGTCCAGATCAATTAGCCCATGTCAGCTATCGATTTTCTCCTTTTCCTTTATTTTGAGTCACTCAAATATCCCATAAACACACATTAGACATGGCAAAATGTGTAGTATTGCAAGAAATAAGCTCCAAAGCTGCAAAAATGTGTGGTGCGGGACATTCCCCAATGCTGGTGGAGGGGCCCTGAGTGAAAAAGTTGGGGAAACACTGCTCTATGTGACAAGTAGTCCCCAGGAAAACACATTACAGAGAAGGGATCCAATTTATTGCCATGTTTCCCAGAGGGAGAGGAAGGAGCCTTCACTGGAGCTTCTCACATTCACTTCAGTAACTCTAAGACCTTCTAACTATACCACACCCATCACTAAGGTCTACCAGGACACTTATACAAACAAAGTTGGTCATTTCATACAATGGATAAACCTTCCGAAGCTCTAAGCGACCCTATGGGTAAAATCATACCCTTCCATAAGATCCAGTAGTGTCTAAGAGGCACTGCATTGTTTGAAGGGATCTGTCATCTTCCTGATACGAGGAATGGATGAACCCTCTAGAAAAAAAAACCAGGCCCGATGTCTATGTTTGCATTGCTTAATCTGAAAAGCGTATGGCATGATCCGTGCAAGTCTGATGAATGTCCTGCTATAGCTCAGAGAAATGTAAAGGCGGACTGGGGTGATATAACGGCACATTCAACATTATTCATTTCCTGGGGCTCCTGAGACTCGCTTACAAAGACCATCTTTATCTCTCTCTCCCTCCATCTCTCCTTTACTCATTTAACTGTTTAGATATAACGTCAGGGATTTTTGGGCCTCAGATTTATGGTGATGCTGGCTTAAGAACTCCAAGTACCATTCCAGTCTCCGTTTTTAAGAGCAAAAGGAAATGTAAGCAAAAAAATAAAAGGCAATGGGATCAGGTATAAATTATCTGATCCACCTGCTTTTTTTTTTACACATACGCAATCATTGAACCGCTTGATTTGTCAAACAAAAGCCCCCGCAACAATCAATCTTCCTGACCGCAGTCGGCAGTGTGTGCTCTGGAGAGGAGAATTTGACCGTGCTGGGATGGGGAATGTGCTCGGGAAAAGCTAGACAAAGCTGGAACACTGCCAGACCCCAACGAACAGTGCCGGAGAGAAGTCAGGATAGGGTCCTGTCCTCCGAGCTTCCAAATCTTCTCCAGACAGAAAAAAAAAAACACGCAGAGACGAAACTAAACAAAATAGGAGTGCCTGCAAACGATCACAAAGCACCTAGTTCTTATGAAACCAACGGGTGGAGGAGAGACAATGCCGGACAAGTGGTTTTAATAAATGGGATCACAGTCCTCTCAAAGGAGTACTGCTAAAAGATAGTTTGTCTACAGTTGGTCCTCCAAGCCCCCTGCAGCCTCTGTCAAGCAAGGTCACCCTCAATGTGTTCAGGAGGAATATATAACCCTGCAAAACTAATAACCCACAGTCTGTTTGGACCAGAGTATTCTTCACGGAGTTGCTGGACTCGTTGTTGACATCTCCCCACATAAACCCTTGAAACAAATCATGATGAATTGTCGTTGTATTTAATGTGGTAATATTTCTTCCCTCTTGCTGATACCAGGAAGAGTCGGGTGGAAAGTTGAATTATTAGTTGAGCTATAGCAGAGCTAATGGAACAGATGAGAGACAACGTTCACCTCTTCAAGACTCCAGCCCAATACAAAGCTATCCCCATAACCACCACAGCCCACTAACTACTATACATGTAAAAAAAAAAATAGGTTTGAGAGAATTTAAGAACATCAAACAAGCACACCTCATTTCTCCCCAAGAGAGAACGGTAAGGTAAAAAAAGAAAGAAGTAAAACAAGATTTGCGAAAAGTATGCTTCGACAAAATGGACAGAGACCGTTACGGGAGTCCATCTCCATCTAGGAGCTACAAGCCCTGCGTGAGTCCATGGCCTTATCACTACAGCGTATCCACCATTACCGTCCATTACTGCATTTAAACCACGTCGAGCATGCAGGAAATAGGGGTAATCAAGTAAAAATAGGGCTGATAAAACACTATGCTAAATGATCATTTAAAAGGACTCACAAAAAAACTATTTCTGACTGGTAAGAAAGAAAAACAGAACAATACAACTGTCTTTTCCATTGCCAACTGATGTGATTTGTATGATTCAGAGTCATCATAAATATTTAACAGTGGAAGATAATACTGAGTGCCCCTGCTTGCAGTTTGAAGTTCAACCCAGGGGATTTCAACAAGAGAACTACTAAATCTAAGGGATACAGATACAAGGCTTGTCTCTTTCAAGCCAAAGTCGGTCTCCAAGTCTTCTGGAAGGAGAAGGCCTGGCTTTAAAGACTATTCCGGCATCCATTTAATAGTAGCTGTCCACCAGTGATTAATGTGTACAACTTTAAGGCACAGGGAGCAGAAAAGGCACTGGTGATATGCTCATCTGGAGTTGGCCAAACTACGCATGAAAGACAGACAAATCTGCAGAGGTTGCTTATTTCTTTTCAGTGACGTACATCACTCTATTAAACTATTAAGGAAGAAAAGGTCATTAAAAAGTAAGGGACCTGATGAGGCTTCGAGGGCACCAGGGGAGGCAAGAGTTGACCTCATGACCTTTCCATGGTCCACTAACAGAACGTGATTGAGAAGGTGAAAAGGGACAAGGGCTTGGGGTGGGTGGAAGGAAGGACAGTCTACTGAAGTCTTGTGTGCATTTTATTCTACACGGGTGAATGGAGGGCAGTGTGTGTGTGTGTGTGTGTGTGTGTGTGTGTGTGTGTGTGTGTGTGTGTGTGTGTGTGTGTGTGTGTGTGTGTGTGTGTGTGTGTGTGTGTGTGTGTGTGTGTGTGTGTGTGTGTGTGTGTGTGTGTGTGTGTGTTGTGTGATTAAATCTAAAACAGGACCAACTCTGTGTGAGAACAGATCTGGGAACCCCCTGCAGCCTCTGTTTATGTGAAAACCGAGAAAACAGTAACAATGGTCGGTACCTAATCAGGAATGGTTGTGCATGCCGGCGACACTCCAAGCTCCCCGACTGTTTAACAGCCTTAGAGGGAGGTCGGACTGAGCAGACACACACACACACTCTCTGGCCAACAGTTTCTCCAAGAACATAAACATGCACCTTTATGTGTTTACTAGACACGAACAGGCAGTGGTTTAAAGTTCTTAAGTAAAAATACTTTAAAGTACTACTTAAGTAGTTTTTTTGGGGTATCTGTACTTTACTTTTTATATTTTGGACTACTTTTTTCTCCATACATTTTCCCTGACAACCAATACTCGTTATATTTCGAATGCTTAGCAGGACAGGAAAATGGTCCGATTCACGTACTTCTTAAGAGAACATCCCTGGTCCTCCCTACAGCCCCTACTGATCTGGCGGACTCACTAAACACAAATGCTTCATTTGCAAATTATCTCTGAGTGTTGGAGTGGAGAAAATGCCTCCGGGTTTGCTTAATATAAGGAATGTGAAATGATTTATACTTCTACTTTTGATACTTAAGTATATTTTAACAATTACATTTACTTTTCATGTTTAAGTATATTTAAAACCAAATACTTTTAGACTTTTATTCAAGTAGAATTTTACTGGGTGACTTTCACATGTGTCATTTTCTATTAAGGTATCTATACTTTATGAGAATTGGGTACTTTTTCCACCACTACTAATGGGTTATAGTAACTGTTGATGAAATATAGTTCTGAGAGACAGGCTGCTAATGTTTTGGTAAAGAAATACCACTGAAGTACATAGCATTCATGTGTGACAGTATTCTCACACTATACTAATGTTGCACACAGCAGTAATAACATCGAGAGCTTGGGACACGAAGGTAATATCTGCAAAAAGATGATTCTGAGATAATTGGCTTGAAAGTTCCCGGACCCTCTCTGTTTCAATGGTGTCAGCCATTTTTATTGAGTATTCTTATGAACTTAAAGTGGCAATCAGCAGTTAAAACAATACAAAAAGTGTTCTCCCCTCAGTAAAAAGAAAGGTAACCACTCTCAAATTCAAAGACAGAACTATGGATGCAAGGATTGACTGTCCATGATATCAACATTGTAGTTTTAACCATGTTTTTAGGCAATACAGTCTTACATTTGCTTCGTTTACAAACATGGAAGTAGAACAAGCTTATTATATTTTGTGTTCTGATGAGGTACGACAGTTGAACGAAGCTCATGATCCATTTGTAAGAATCAAATGGGTACAGATTCTTTAATGTACTTATTCATTTCCCCTTTAACATCATCAATTGGGGTACTTCGAGTACTACACAGGTACAGAACATTGAACGGAACAAGGCTATGTCGATAACTGCATTTTGACAAAACTGCAGATAGAAATGTGCACTGAGGGTTGAGATTTTAGTTTGTGGGAACATTAGTCTACTACTGCAGCTACGACTGAAGAGCTGGCGCGAGTTGAACACTGCTTCGATCATAAAATCCCACATTGTCATTTCTGATCCAAAAGAATAACCTATTTTTTTCTTTCTCCTCTTCCGTGGCCATGCAGCTATCATTCATTTCGCGTCCCATACATCTGCGTCGGTCATTTAGAAACCTGACAGGAAACATTTGGCAAGATGGCCTGATCCAAAGACATTTTGAGAGGTGCAAAAAAAAAAGGAAAGAGAAATGTTGATGCATTTAACATGAGGCTGCGTAAAATATATATATATAAAAATTATATAAAAAAAGACTTCTGCCAAATAACTTGACAACAAGAGATGGTCCCCCCCCCCCCACCTAGACCATTCATAGCAACAGACTAAGGGTTGGAGGTAGTCTCTCCTATCCACTGAAGACTGCTTTTCAACCTCCCTCACAAACCTCCCTCACAAACCTCCCTCACAAACCTCCCTCACAAACCTCCCTCACAAGGAAGATTTGTAAGCTTCACATGTTTAATGTTCACTTGTTTTTTAAATATTTTTTTTATCATAAAGACGGACTCGCTCGGAATACCATCCGTCTTGATTAACTTTCCTTTTGTATGCACATCAGCCGCAGTGAATGCTAGCATGGAAAGCGATTGACTGGCTAAAGAGGAGCTCTCAAAGCATGGAGAAATCGTTACCGGATTCAAATGTATACGGCCCCATCATGTTGCCTGTGCATTTCATTATCTTGTTTTGTTTAGTACTATCAATAACTTGAATTATACATAAGCCTTGTAAAATGTAAATCCTTGTTTTTATAAAGACACGATGCACATCTTCCACATACTGAAACACTACACTATACCATCCATTCTAAATTATTCTGAGTAACCCTAATTTGAAGGACTCTCCTTTTGATTTACTGTCTGTAGCATGAAGGGCTCACTGTCTCTATAGCATAAATAAATCATGTACACCATGTCCTGTAGGAACCCGTCAAATAGGTAAATATAATTACTGTCTGTTTAGAATAAACATGTCAGACTCAATTGGACCGGTTTCAAACCAGAAAACACGGTTTAAGAAGCCAAATGTTGGATTATTTGAATTAGCATTCGTTAGCATGTTGAGTTTGGCATACATTTAGCTGACTTGGTCACTACCGCTGTAGGGGCTTCCCTTTGGGCCTGTCTGAGGAACAAAAAGGAAACGTTTCAAAAAAGATCCAGCTTCACAGACACCCTGTTTTGTCTCGTGGCGTGCTTGACTGCAGCCAAATGGCCCCAAGACAATCGATCTCAATTCCCATTCAAGAAACGTATATAGACGATTAATTGTGAACTCATAAACCCACAGAACAATCCTTAGGGGAGGAAGCCACCCATACGTTCCATACGTTCCCACTGAGCTTTAGCTAGCTACCTCTCTCCTCGCTATGTCTTTGCTATCATCCCATAACACCTATGGGCTTCCTGGGGGGTTTTGGGGTCACTTCAGGGGGTCAGAAGGTGATGATTAATCCCTTGGAGCAGTGGCATTGTGGGAGCTCCTGGGTAGTTGGGGGTCAGGACCCCCGTTTAGCGAAATGCTGTCATTTGTTAGTTGACCTTCAATGCCGACCCTGACATCTATATTGTGTCTCTATTGTGCGTCCAACTCCTCCATTCTCCAGTTTTCCAGAGGATGGAGGAAAAGGGGGGTGGGGGACTGGTTATGTTCATTTGTATTGCTATTCACCAAAAACATCCCCCTTTCTTTCAGCATGTAGACAAACTACACAAAATGAATGGTTTGTGGTTTACAGAGAATTTGAGCAGAAATATTCAGACAACAAAAGACTCATTCCAATTGTCCCTCTGGTGACTCCGTAGCGGGGAGGCTAATCCGTCACTAATAAATAAAGTTGTGTTTAGTAATGAAGGAATTGTTTAGTCTGGCAACAAATACGGAAAGTCATTATCAATGACAATGACAGAGAATGTTCCTTGGGATATGCAATCCAAGATACAGAGAAAGCATATCCCAACATGCACTGTTATGTACACGCCCCACACAAACAAATGGACCACGGTCATTTACTTATTAATTCAACATTTACTCAATCTGCACGGCAGTACACACAAAGGATCACCAATTATTGTCTGCCCCCAACCTTTGTGAGGTATGTTTAGTCTCTGGTCTTAAGATAAGACTAAATAAAGTATGTGTCTTTAGAGGCTGGACAAAGGCTGGGGTATTCCCCTACATTATTTACTGTAAAAAAAAACAATCAGGTTTTTGAGATACTGTGAGAAAATCAAAGATGGCTACCATGTTCATGTCACGTTACAACCATGACTGTACTGACGCAAAAAATACTTTTGCAACAATTAACACCATATTAATATCTATTTAACACAAAGTTATGGACACTAAGATGGAGACACGAGCAGAAAGTTGCACTTCATTCATTCGAGGAAACACAAAAAAAAAGGTTTGGTTTAATCCGATCGTCTGGTCGCTGTCAATCAGTCGAGGGCAGAGGGTTTAATAAGAGATGCGCTGGGGTAAAAGAGCTAACAGTGTCACATCTGATCTAGTCAAAGACAGGAGCAATCACCACTTCCACCTCCCCCACACCGCGGCACGCAAAGCCCGAAACCACTACTTGGCACTGGCCAGAGAGAGAGAGAGAGAGTAAGGGAGGGAGAGGGAGGCCCAGAGACACATTTACATGGGCCCTCCTCCTCTTTCGTCCCCTAGCCTCCTTTCTCTTTCCTCCCCCCCTACCCCTCCCCTCTTAACCCTTCTCATTATTTCTGGTCCTTTCGCCTTTTGTGTCCTCAAACCCTCTTTTCTCCTGTCTATTCCCTCTCTCTTTTCCTCTCAGCTGTCCCCTCCTCTCCTTAATAGTGTCCTCTCTTCCTTTTTACTCTTCACCCCCTTCCCTTCTCTAATAACCCTAATACTATTTTCCCCTTTAGTAGATTTCTGCTTTCACTTGGGATATCCCTAGCAAAACCTTCACTTTCACAACAGTAATGGAGGGCCTGGTTTTTTTCAATTTTTGGTTTAACAAAAGGAGCTGGTAATGCATCAAAATAATATGGAAAGGTTATTCATTACATGCTGACAAGGAGGTTTGCATAACTGAACGACAACGTATTATTACGAAGGTTCGCATACTAAACCTACTCTTGAAAAAATAACATTTATTTAACATTTTCATTGTTGGACATTAAAGACTGTAAAAACACCAGGAAATCAGCTCCAAGTTATTTTAATTTTTGAAACTCGGTTCCCAATTATTCCCATGCTTAGAGGGACATACCGTATGTGATCGTATACAAATAGTAATAATTCATTATGTATTTATTGGATTTAAATAATGGTTTTCTACCAAATTAGGTACTCAAAGCACTTTACATAGCAGGGGGAAACTCACCTCATCCACCTCAGTGATGCACGGCAACCGTGTTTGTCCCAGAACGCAAAACATCAGCTATCATAAGGAGAGGTGAGGAGTGACATATGCCAATTAGGAATGAAAGGGATGATTAGGTGGCGATGATGGAAATATGACCAGGTTGGGAATTTAGCCTTAACATTGGGATTTTGAATGACCACAAAGAGTCAGCACGCCCGTTTTAACGTCCCATCTGAAAGACGGAACCCGACGCAGGTCAATGTCCCCAAATGTAATCAAGGTTTGAAATGATGCTTTATAGTTGTCATGTATACTCCCTCTCCGACCTCTAGGTCATCAGGCTGCTGTCATTGTCGTCAAGCGCACACGGCGCCTCATGAAACTCAACTGGAGTCCATCACCTCCTTGATTATCTTCCCTACATCTGTCACTCCACTTGGTTCTTTCCTCAGGTGTTATTGACTCTGTTTCATGTCGGTGCGTTGATTGTGTTTCGTGTTTATTTATTAAAACACTTAATCCCTGTACTTGCTGTTAGATATTGCTGCATGGACGGAACTAGAAGCACAAGCATTTCACTACACTCGCATTAACATCTGCTAACCATGTGTATGTGACAAATAAAATTTGATTTGCTTCCCAACTCTCAGCGCACTCATTACATTGGTCAAATAGTATATCTCTTTAGGCTTCATGGGGTCAATATTCAGTCTAAAAATCTATTTGGTATTATGTGCCGCCCATTCGCTCAAAAATAAATTGACCCGTGGCTGAATCTAGCTGATGATCCTATGTAGGAAAGCCAGGGGCACACTCCAACACTCAGACATCATTTACAAACGAAGCATGTGTGTTAAGTGAGTCCACCAGATCAGAGGCTGTAGGGATGACCAGGGATGCTCTCTTGATAAGCAAGTGAATAGGACCATTTTCCTGTCCTGCTAAGCATTCAAAATGTAATGAGTACTTTTCGGTGTATGGTGTTAAAAGTACATTATTTTGTTTAGCAATGTAGTGAAATACAAGTAAGTAAAAATAGAAATAGTAAAGTAAAAATAGAAATAGTAAAGTACAGATACCCCAAGAAACTACTTAAGTAATATTTTTACTTAAGGACTTCAGACCACTGGTAACCAGCTACATATCCTAATGATATGCCTAAAGTTAATCTTTCAAATTTTCGGGAGAAAAGTAGGCTATACTGAAACATACTGGAGAATAGTCCAAGCGATGTCTGTTGATAATATGCTTGTTCGTGAATTCTAATCCGAGTGTACAAGTGCAACTGAAGCACAAAATCTGTCAGTTGCCAAGCAGAAATGACAATAAGAAGCATTTTAGATCTGCGTTTGCAAATGCAGCAAGATATTTCTCGTGCGTTTTACGCAACCCTGAAGTTTAACTTGCTAGTTGTTTAAGTAAGTGGCATAACTTATATATTGTTTTAGGTATTTTCTCCCCTTTTTCTCCACAATTTCCATCTTGTCTCATCCCCACAACTTCCAGGTTCGGGAGAGGCAAAGGTCGAGTCATGTGTCCTCCGAAACATGATCCGCCAAACCGCGTTTCTTAACACCCGCTCGCTTAACCCGGAAGCCAACTGCACCAATGTGTCCGAGGAAACACCATTCAACTGACGACTGAAATCAGCCTGCAGGCGCCCATATCGCCACAAGGAGTCGCTAGAGCATGATGATCCAAGTAAAGCCCCTCCCGGCCAAACCCTCCCTATGCCGCCCTATAGGACTCCCGGTCACGGACGGTTGTGACACAGCCTGGGATCGAACCCGGGTCTGTAGTGACGCCTCAAGCACTGCGATTCCTTAGACCAGTGTGCCACTCGGGAGGCCAAGTGGCTGAATTTAATAAGGTGATGGGGCATCATATTGTGTTATCTTTCTGCCGTGTTTGAGAATTCAAAGCCATTTGGATTCGTTATATGTAAAGCTGCCACTGCTTTCTTGGTTTCCTTGCATTTGATATCCTCTCTGTTCTCGGTCTGTTTGTTCCTCTTCCCTCCTCTGTCCTCTTTGAGCAGAGCAGGAAGGCCCATTGCCCTAGACACTCAAGACTACACACAGACACAGCGTGTACACATGCTGCTCCAGAGCCAGTACTGTTCTTCCTTCTGACAAGCATGTGTCCAAACTTGGTTCATTTGACTGACAATGTCTCTTGTTCACATTGTCCAAACTCACCAAACATGACATTCGGTAGCTCCTACCTATGTATAACTTTATGAGCTGAATTGCCTTTCTTTGCTATTTGTTTATTTTCATTTGCGCTAGCAGCCTCCATGGAAATTCGCTATTACTTGTACTAATTTTGTTAGCATTCTGGTAATAGACGACCAATGGTGTTTTTTGGCTCCCCTTTGTGTACTAAACCAGTAATACCATAAATCCTGGAATGAGAGAAGTACAGTATGACATTGTGAGTATCTGGATACCGCCAAACCCTAATATAATGCCTGAAATGCATAAAGTGGATTTAATATGATGGCTAAACTGCATAAAGTGGCTTACCTCGTCTTTCTCTGAAAGCTTATGCAGCTGTTGGCTCTTTGCAATACCTTGATACAAACTCAATAAACAACATGCTGTTCAATTAAATGGGAAGCTACTACAGTAATCCAAGGAAGGAAACGACTAATCCAGATTAAAGTCAGCCAGACGGGGAATGGAATTGTCAAAAGCACCCACCTTGAAAGCAGCATACATAGGAAACCTTTGAGATACACTCGTTACTGATATTATTGGTTGAAGCTCAATGTTAAGTTGAAATATACCTATCATATGTCTGCCAATATAACAGCAGTGTCGATGGAAATTTGAAAAACAACTTGATTGGAGGCACACAAAACAATCTCCAACTCTCGTCATGAGCCATCCGGCTGTTACCGAGAACCACATACCTGGATTTTTAACAGGGTCGTTAGCAATTTCGTTTTCAGAGTATTTTCTGCACCCACCTAACACACACACACACACACACACACACACACACACACACACACACACACACACACACACACACACACACACACACACACACACACACACACACACACACACACACACACACACACACACACACACACACACACACACACACACACACACAAGTTTGGGGACACTTAGAAATGACCTTGTTTTTGAA
This sequence comes from Oncorhynchus keta, assembly GCF_023373465.1. Lineage (NCBI taxonomy): Eukaryota > Metazoa > Chordata > Actinopteri > Salmoniformes > Salmonidae > Oncorhynchus > Oncorhynchus keta. The sequence continues at coordinate 38,952,554 of NC_068450.1, forward strand.
AGAAAATCACATTTTTTTTGGTCATTAAAATAACATCAAATTGATCAGAAATACTGTGTAGACGTTGTTAATGTTATAAATGACTTTTGTAGCTGAGTCGCCTCTTCACTGTTGAAGTTGAGACTGGCGTTTTGCAGGTACTATTTACTCAACTAGTCTAAAGAAGGCCAGTTTTATTGCTTCTTTAATCAGCACAAGAGTTTTCAGCTGTACTAACATAATTGCAAAAGGGTTTTCTAATGATCAATTAGCCTTTTAAAACTATAAACTTGGATTTGCTAACACAACCTGCCATTGGAACACAGGAGTGATGGTTGCTGATAATGGGCCTCTGTACGCCTATGTAGATATGACATTTTAAAAAATCAGCCATGTCCAGCTGCAATAGTCATTTACAACATTAACAATGTTTGCAACGTATTTCTGATCAATTTGATGTCATTTTAAATGGACAAAAAAATGTGCTTTTATTTAAAAAACAAGTTAACCCAAACTTTTGAATGGTAGTGTACACACACACACACACACACACACACACACACACACACACACACACACACACACACACACACACACACACACACACACACACACACACACACACACACACACACACACACACACACACTGCATTCAGAAAATATTCAGGCCCTTGACTTTTTCAACATATTGTTATGTTCCAGCCTTATTCTAAAATGTATTAAATAAATGTTTTTCCTCATTAATCTACACACAACACCCCATAATGACAAAGCAAAAACTAGTTTTTAGAAATTTTCACAAATGTATTCAAAGTAAAAAACAGAAATACCTTATTTACATAAGTATTACGACCCTATCAGACTCAAAATTGAGCTCAGGTGCATCCTGTTTCCATTGACCATCCTTGAGATGTTTCTACAACTTGATTGGAGTCCACCTGTGGTAAATTCAATTGATTGTACATGATTTGGAAATGCAAAAACTTGTCTATATAAAGGTCCCACAGATGACAGTGCATGTCAGAGGAAAAACCAAGCCATGAGGTGGAAGGAATTGTCCATAGAGCTCCGAGACAGGATTGTGTCGAGGCACAGATCTGGGGAGGGGTACCAAAAAATGTATGCAGCATTGAAGGTCCGCAAGAACACAGTGGCCTTCATAATTCCAGCTCCAGAGCTCCTCTGTGGAGATGGGAGAACCTTCCAGAAGGACAAGCATCACTGCAGTACTCCACCAATCAGGCCTTTATGGTAGAGTGGCCAAGCCTTAGCATTCGTGACAAGCGGAAGCCTTAGCTTTCAGCCTTTAGTACAGAGTGATATTTGATGAAAACCTGCTCCAGAGGTATCCAACAGGAAAATGACCCTAGGCACACAGACAAGACAATGTCTCTGAACATCTCTGGAGAGACCTGAAAATAGCTGTGCAGCGACGCTCCTCATCCAACCTGACAGAGCTTGAGAGAATCTGCAGAGAAGAATGGGAGAAACTCCCCAAATACATTTGTGCCAAGACGACTGAGTAAAGGGTCTGAATACTAGAACCAAACAAATTGATCATATTACTCCAGTGCTAGCCTCCGTACACTGGCTTCCTGTTAAGGCAAGGGCTGATTTCAAGGTCTTACTGCTAACCTACAAAGCATTACATGGGCTTGCTCCTACCTATCTCTCCGATTTGGTCCTTCCGTACATACCTACACGTACCCTACTGTGACAAGAGGCAGGCCTCCTAATTGTCCCTAGAATTTCTAAGCAAACAGCTGGAGGCAGGGCTTTCTCCTATAGAGCTCCATTTTTATGGAATGGTCTTCCTACCCATGTGAGAGACGCAGACTCTGTCTCAACTAGAGGTCGACCGATTATGATTTTTCAACGCCGATACCGATTATTGGAGGGCCAAAAAAGCCGATATCGATTAATTGGCCGAATAATGTTTTTGAGAAATTTGTAATAATGACAATTACAACAATACTGAATTAACACTTATTTTAACTTAATATAACACATCAATAAAATCAATTTAGCCTCAAGTAGATAATGAAACATGTTCAATTTGGTTTAAATAATGCAAAAACAGTGTTGGAGAAGAATGTAAAAGTGTGTACATGTGCCATGTAAGTAAGCTAACGTTTCAGTTCCTTGCTCAGAACATGAGAGCATATGAAAGCTGGTGGTTCCTTTTAACATGAGTTTTCAATATTCCTCGGTACAAAGTTTTAGGTTGTAGTTGTTATCGGACTATTTCCTTCTATACCATTTGTATTTCATTAACCTTTGACTATTGGATGTTCTTATAGGCACTTTAATATTGCCAGTGTAACAGTATAGCTTCCGTCCCTCTCCTCGCTCCTCCCTGGGCTCGAACCAGCAACACAACGACAACAGCCACCACACCGAAGCAGCATTACCCATGCAGAGCAAGGGAAACAACCACCCCAAGGCTCAGAGCGAGTGAAGTTTGAAACGCTATTAGCGTGCGCTAACTAGCCAGCCATTTCACTTCGGTCACACCAGTCTCATCTCGGGAGTTGATAGGTTTGAAGTCATAAACAGGGCAATGCTTGACGCACAATGAAGAGCTGCTGGCAAAATGCACGAAAGTGCTGTTTGAATGAATGTTTACGCGCCTGCTTCTGCCTACCACAGCTCAGTCAGATACTTAGATACTTGTATACTCAGTCAGATTATATGCAACACAGGACACGCTAGATAATGTCTAGTAATATCATCAACCATGTGTAGTTATAACAAGTGATTATGATTGATAGTTTTTTATAGATACATTTAATGCTAGCTAGCAACTTACCTTGGCTTACTGCATTTGCGTAACAGTCTCCTTGTGGAGTGCAACGAGAGAGAAGTAGGTCGTTATTGCGTTGGACTAATATTTATAAATAAAAAATATATAAAAAAATTGGCGCCCAAAAATACCGATTGTTAGGAAAACTTGAAATCGGCCCTAATTAAATCGGCCATTCCGATTAATCGGACGACCTCTAGTCTCAACCTTCAAGTCTTTACTAAAGACTCATCTCTTCAGTGGGTCATATGATTGAGTGTTGTCTGGCCCAGGAGTGTGAAGGTGAACTGAAAGGCTCTGGAGCAACGAACCGCCCTTGCCGTCTCTGCCTTCCCCTCTCTCCACTGGGATTCTCTGCCTCTAACCCTATTACAGGGGCTGAGTCACTGGTTTACTGGTGCTCTTCCATGCCGTCTCTAGGAGGGGTGCGTCACTTGAGTGGGTTGAGTCACTGACATGATCTTCCTGTCTGGGTTGTCCCCCCCCCTTGGGTTGTGCCGTGGTGGAGATCTTTGTGGGCTATACTCGGCCTTGTCTCAGGATGGTAAGTTGGTGGTTGAAGATATCCCTCTAGTGGTGTGGGGGCTGTGCTTTGACAAAGTGGGTGGGGTTATATCCTGCCTGTTTGGCCCTGTCTGGGGGTATCATCGGATGGGGCCACAGTGTCTCCTGAGTAGTTTATGTCGGGGGCTAGGGTCAGTCTGTTATCTGGAGTACTTCTCCTGTCTTATCCGGTGACCTGTGTGAATTTAAGTTTGCGCTCTCTAATTCTCTCTCTTTCTTTTTTTCTCTCTCGGAGGACCTGAGCCCTAGGACCATGCCTCAGGACTACCTGGCATGATGACTCCTTGCTGTCCCCAGTCCACCTGGCCGTGCTGCTGCTCCAGTTTCAACTGTTCTGCCTGCGGCTATGGAACCCTGACCTGTTCACCGGACGTGCTACCTGTCCCAGACCTGCTGTTTTAACTCTCTAGAGACAGCAAGAGCGGTAGAGATACTCTTAATGATCGGCTATGAAAAGCCAACTGACATTTACTCCTGAGGTGCTGACTTCTTGCACCCTCTACAACTACTGTGATTATTATTATTTGACCATGCTGGTCATTTATGAACATTTGAACATCTTGGCCATGTTCTGTTATAATCTCTACCCGGCACAGCAAGAAGAGGACTGGCCACCCCTCATAGCCTGGTTCCTCTAGGTTTCTTCCTAGGTTCTGGCCTTTATAGGGAGTTTTTCCTAGCCACCGTGCTTCTACAACTACATTGCTTGCTGTTTGGAGTTTTAGGCTGGGTTTTTGTACAGCACTTTGAGATATCGGCTGATGTAAGAAGGGCTATATAAATACATTTGATTTGAATACTTACAGTACCAAAAGGTTTGAACACACCTACTCTTTCAAGGGTTTTTCTTTGTTTTAACTATTTTCTACATTGTAGAATAATAGTTAAGACATCAAAACTACGAAATAACACATGTAACCAAAAAAGTGAAACGAATCTAAATATAAAAAAGTGTTCATTTAGCCACCCTTTACCTTGATGACAGCTTTGCACACTCTTGGCATTCTCTCAACCAGCTTCACCTCGAATGCTTTCCCAACAGTTTTGAAGGAGTTTCCCCATATGTTGAGCACTGGTTGGCAGCTTTTCCTTCACTCTGTGGTCCAACAGATCCCAAACCATCACAATTGGGTTGAGATTCGGTGATTGTGGAGGCCAGGCCATCTGATGCAGCACTCCATCACTCTCCTTCTTGGTCAAACAAGTCCTTACACAGCCTGGAATTGTGTTGAGTCATTGTCCTGTTGAAAAACAAATTATAGTCCCACTAAGTGCAAACCAGATGGCTGGCGCATGATACTGTGGTAGCCATGGTGATTAAGTGTGCCTTGAATTCTAAATAAATCACCAACAGTGTCACCAGCAAAGCACCTCCACACCATCACACCTCCTCCTCCATGCTTCACAGTGGAAACCACACATGTGGAGATCATCCGTTCACCTACTCTGCGTCTCACAAAGACACGACAGTTGGAACCAAAAATATCACATTTGTACTCATCAGACAAAAGGACAGATTTCCAACGGTCAAATGTCCATTGATTGTGTTTCTTGGTGGCCCAAGAGAGTCTATTTTTCTTATTGATGTCCTTTAGTCATGGTTTCTCTGCAGCAATTGGACAATGAAGGCCTGATTCACACAGTCTCCTCTGAACAGTTGATGTTGAGATGTGTCTGTTACTTGAGCTCTGTGAAGCATTCTGAGGTGCAGTTATCTCTAATGAACTTATATATATATATATGCCATTTAGCAGACGCTTTTATCCAAAGCGACTTACAGTCATGTGTGCATACATTCTACGTATGGGTGGTCCCGGGGATCGAACCCACTACCCTGGCGTTACAAGCGCCATGCTCTACCAACTGAGCTACAGAAGCAGATGTGACTTTGGGTCTTCCTTTCCTGTGGCGGTTCTCATGAGAGCCAGTTTCATCATGGCGCTTGATGGTTTTTGCGAGTGCAATTGAAGAAATGTTCAAACTTATTGAAATTTTCTAGATTGACTGCCCTTCATGTCTTAAAGTAATGATGGACTGTCGTTTCTCTTTGCATATTTGAGCTGTTCTTGCCATAATATTGACAATCACAACTGATTGGCTCAAACACATTAAAGAAAGAAATTCCACTCATTAACGTTTAACAAGGCACACCTGTTAATTGAAATGCATTCCAGGTGACTTCCTCATGAAGCTGGTTGAGAGAATGCCAAGAGTGTGCAAAGCTGTTATCAAGGGAAAGGGTGGCTACTTTGAAAAATCTCAAATATAATATCTATTTTGATTTGTTTAACACATTTGTGGGCACTGCATGATTCCATATGTGTTATTTCGTAGTTTTGATGTCTTCAATATTATTCTACAATGTAGAAAATACATTTTAAAAATTAACCCTGGAATAAGTAGGTGTGTTGAAAACTTTGACTGGTCCTGTATAATGACAAGACTACACAAAATACAAAACAAAAGTGGTGGGAAAAGTACCCAATTGCCATACTTGACAAAGATACAGTACCTTAATGGAAAATTACTAAAGTAAAAGTAAGTCACACAGTAAAATACTACTTGAGTAAAAGTCTGAAAGTATTTGGTTTTAAATATACTTAAGTATTAAAAGTAATTGTAATTGCTAAAATATACTTATATACTACGGATAGCCAGGGGCACACACCAACACTCCAATACATAATTTACAAACTAAGCATTTGTGTTTAGTGAGTCCGCCAGATCAGAGGCAGTAGGATGACCAGGGATGTTCTCTTCATAAGTTTGTGAATTGGACCATTTCTTGTCCTGTTAAGCATTCAACATGTTACAAGTACTTTTGGATGTTAGAGAAAAGTATGAAGGAAAAAGTACATTATTGTCTTTAGGAATGTAGTTAAGTAAAAGTAGACACAAATATACATAGTAAAGTACAGCTATTCCAAATAACTACTTATTATGTCGTACTTTAAAGTGTTTTTACTTAAGTACTTTACACCACCGCAAAACAGTTCGCTCAATCAAGGATGATGGTCTTGTAAGTATAAAAGCAAAGCTTGCTTTCATAAAATAAAATAAAAAAATGAAAAGGTGGTAGAATGGGATTAGTGTGGTGTGTGAAGAGTCCAATACTTTAACTTTCAAGCGGAACAAGTCACATTGCTGTGGGAGCGCCTCCTGTTTGAGAAGGTTTGAATCCTAGGCTGTTTGAGAAGGCTTGAATCCTAAGCAACGTTGTTCAAAGTACAATAGATCAACATAGCTACTGTAGTAGTTCAAAGCTATGTGCTGGAAAACCTTGGTAGAACATGGGTGGAGTAGGAATTGAGGTGCTCATGTGAATTGCCTTTCTTTTTCGGCTTCAGACAAATACCTACTTCGGACATAAAATGTAGGGCCAAACAAGTTTGTAGGAAATAAACACCAGAAAATTGAGACGCATGTGAGCACTGAGGTTCAGCAATTGTTTGTCTGCTGGTGCACAAAGGCGCAGTGTGCGAAAGGTTCTGGGTGGAAAATGTGTGACTGTATTCATTCATGAATAAAAGTCTATTAGTGATTACTACACACAAATTGTTGGATTGAGCTGTTGTCACGAACATTGCCAAACTCTGTCAATTAATAGCGCCAGAGGCAGTGATACAAGCACATTTAGACACAGCGGTATCAATTTCATTCCAAGACATAGGCCAAGACAGCTGTGTCCCTCTGTGAAACGCACATAAACATGCACACACACACACACACACACACACACACACACACACACACACACACACACACACACACACACACACACACACACACACACACACACACACACACACACACACACACACACACACACACACACACACACACACACACACACCTCACTGCAAGAAACACACTTTGCTGACTGACATAGCGCCGTAATAGTGCACCCTTGGTCTGGCGAAAATCTGTCTCAGTGAAAATTACGGGCTTATGTCATTTCTGTTCATGGATGCAGTGCAAACATGGGACATCTGGAGAGACTTACGCCATGTCCTTTGGACATGTGTGAGAAAATAAAAATGTGTTAAGCGCATCAAATAGGTCCTCTGAACCGACTGCAACATGCAGAGAGAGACCAATATGGAGGACAGTTGGAGGAAGATGGTCTTAAGACCATAACAATACCATTATCTGTCGAAAATGTCATTTCGGAGCTTTTCACATAAACTCTAGACTACTGTGTAGTAATTGACAGATCAGGAGGTCAAAAAGTGTTAGGCAGGTGGACACGGACGATAATACTTCCCATACTGGATCGTCCTCTCCCTCTGCGCTCCACTGAATGTTTTCAGGTGGGATGCTAACATTTATCCAACTGGGTCTTTGCTTTCGTAGAAGGGATGTGAGGGAAGGGAAAAAATAAGCCAAATTCAGTGAGCCAGCTGTGTTTGGAAAAGAAAACGTTTTTTTTTTATTTTTTTTTAACTGGGAGTGATATATGGCGTTTCTCCGCTCTAACCTGGGTCCAGCCAGCTCACGTTGTCTCGTCAGCTCTGCTTGCAGAGATCCATCACTTACCCGGTCCGAGACAGCTACTCTGTCCAAACGGAGGCCTCCGTCTACAAATTTAGAGCATTGGCAGCCGGGAAGCCCATGAAAACGGCTATCGGTTTTCCCCTCCATCTTCTGTGTTTAGAATAGACTCCACACCGCTAGAAACTCTGGCGAACTAAGGAATTGTGTCGAGTCACTGCCAACGGAGACATGTCATTGAGGCACAATGGAGCAAGGGAGGGAAGGAGAATGGTGATGGTGATTTTACCTACTGTATGGGGTGGAACGTGCTGGAAAAGGATATGAAGACGTTGTCTTTTGCAGGTGTTCATTATAGTTTGGCCATGGTAAATACTTTAAAAGAAGCCGTCATGACATTTCTCTTTGGCCAATAGATCATTTTCTGAAGCCTCGACCAAAGTTCATCACTATCCATTGTATAAAACACAGCGGTGAATGTTTGCCAATGACCGTCATACCTCAAAGTTATGCTTGGCTTGTTTTGGGTACAACTTCTGTCCATTACAATGCTGTACACGTTATTCATCCAAATAACAAAATCTATTAACACTCGAGGCCGTAATGGGAATGCTGAGAATCATTTGTAGTCTAGAGATGTTTTTCAGCGATCCAAAACACCATTCCGTAAGACAACACAGAATTTGGATCTCTCAACATGGTTCCTCCACCAAATCTGAGTTCTCAGTCTAGAAGAAGTCTGCATTATCTCTGACTCTCTCCCCCAGGTCCACTCCCCATTGTTTACAGGTGCAATTACTCTTCTATAAGTCAAACCGAGGTCAAATATACACACATTGTAAAACATGAACTCTGAAACACACAGGATGGCAGATATGGTTTTTAAGAGGTAACTCTAGACTCTGTCAGTGAAAAAGATGAGATAAACGGAGCTTTGCCACAACCATTTCACACAGTGGAGCCATCGTGATTGAGAACGCGACAGAAGGAGGAGACATTTCTTGGTGGAGTTCAACAAAGGCTATAATATTATTCTTTTTTTTTTTCCCCCAGCGAGGAGTTCTCCCTCTTAACTACAGACTCCCTCGTTGTTATTCTTGGCGAACACCGTTGGACTGGCAATCGAAAAGAGTGATGCTATTTCCTGTTGAACGTTTTCTTCTCGCTTTTTTCCCCCTTTTTTTTCTTTTTTTTTTCTCTCCTTCTATTCCTGAAACGTTATATATTGAATATGTTGATTCTTTGGTCAAGAGTGGGCTCAAATCTAAGGCCTGTAATCAGTTTTCCAAACCCTCTCCGCCTCCGCTTTGCCAGCAGCGACCGTCTATTTCGAGCTTGATGACATTGTCCAATGTTGCTTTATGTTTAAGTATGAAACATTAGGCCTCCCTCAAAAAAACTTTTGGGTTTCGTATTATGATTAGAATACCGAGACGAGTGAGCCCTCTGGTAACAACATTTAGAGTAAGATAAACACAGAGAGAAGAATTAACTCGCTTCTGCCAGTTAATCAAGGAGGGTATACTCATTTGTCTTGAGTGTGGGGATTCCAAATTACAGGGTAGTACATTCTGGTCATTTTCCACAAGTGTAACACTTGTTATTTGCGTTACGCACTATGCCACACTTAACCTCTGACATGAAAACAAATGGAATAATGAAACCACTTGTGATGCTAATTAAAGCAAAGCTGCATCCAAAACAGGAGAATAAACAGGAGTGAGTTTGACTTAGTTCATGTTGTAACCAATGCTACCAGTCTGAGATTGTGAGGTTCACTATACATTCCCTCTAGTGTCTTTGTTATTTCAGAGTTGCCCATGATGAGTATGTTGACACTACATCATATGTTGAAGGCCTTTGGTTTTGTCAGCCAATGTTGACCATGGTCTTAAATGTTGACACATCAACATGATTTCTATGCCATTTTAGACCCACATTTGGGCCTATGAAACTGTATCGCACTGGATAAAACAATAAACAATGTACAATGCAGCCTCCTGTCAAAACATCTAGACCACACCTTGAGACGTGCATTATTTGACAACAAGGATATGAGTCTACGGAAGTCCTAAAAATAAGCGTCACCACAGAGACAGAAAGGAGAGAAGGGGCGGGAGAAATACCACGGTTGGGATTGTTGGAAATGTTGCAGAGCGGCCTGCTTTCCTGTTATTTGTTTTGTAGTAAATGCTGATTCCCTCCAGGGGGATTAGACTGACCCTGCATGTCTGACACCAGTCACCTCCTGACACCGCCTTCCCTCGAGCTTTACCAGGAGGAGTGTATTAGTAGAAATGTGTGCACAAGGGTGTGTGACTTTTACAGGGCTCGAAGTAAATGCAACGACAACAAAAAAAAGGTATACAAGTCAAAACATAAAGGCCCGGGACATTCCTCGCCCCATTATCTGGTTCCACGGGTTCTGTTACTTCTCGGCAGTCAGAATGCCAGTCAGAGGGAGAGAAAGAGAGAGAAAGAAAGAAAGAGAGGGTGAGGGAGGAAAAAAATTAAAAGAGAGAGCTGGCAGGCAGGGCTTGAGCAGACTCTGCGGCGTGAGTTTTATTGTCTAACTACTTAATTGTAAATAACAGGCCCGGGGATGTGAGCGGCCATTCATTCTCCAGACAGGGTGATTAATCCATGCTGGGGCTTTGGGAGAGTAAGAGAGGCTTTTCTCCTCCATCCCTCTCTCTCTCTCCCTCCCTCGCTCTGTCTCTATCTTCCCTGTGCAGATTCTAATTGACTAATTTCATAACCTTTTTAAAAAGAGGCCTCAATGAGGCTTCCTTTTAAAAAAGACCCTGCTTTAGCGAGGACTTTGAGGGGAAGCAAAGCATCGCTACCTGCAGTTCCTTGGGTCTTTGCTTTGTTGGAGGGGGGGGGGGCAGTCAGACAGAGACCACGGGGGAGCCTGGAGAGAAACAGAGAGGATATAATGGCCAGAGTCTAGTTTCACAGGCCAGACGGGGAAGTCTGTGTGGAGTCTGAGCTGGTCACTTCCAGTGCTTTGTCCAGGGCAAGACCCCATTGCCTTACTTGTCATTTCAGCCTGAAGTGACACCATGGGTTCCAGGGAGTGGGTTGGATGGATGGATGGATATGCATAGTCTATGTGCACACAAGTCTGTATCTTTGCGTAGTATCATTTCCAGTTATATTACAGTCTGAATATTTGCTTGGTATCAGATCAAGCTATTTTGTCCATGTGGGTACTGGAAGAAGAGTTAATATGCTTGAAATAACACATGATTAACAAACCATGGCTGTACAGTGTAGCACGAAGGCAATCCTTCTACAGCATATAATTGCTTGATGGCTGCACTTAATGCGCGCCTTAGAAATTGGTGCAGCCAGACAGCCGCTCGTCTACATCAGTTAGAGAGCGCTCTCGTAAAGGAAGCATAATAGAAACCTTATCGCGGCTCGCAATCGGCGTCTGAAACTTGGAGAAGTGTTTTCCCCTGCCAGAGCGGAACCGATGTGAGCCTCAGATGATGTTTACAACCCTCGCCATGGCAAAATGCACGGTGCGTGCATGTGTATGTGTCCAGCGCGAGATACCAATCGAGCGTTTCGTCCCGTGCGGCATTGTTTCCCCCTCCCTCGACCTTGTGATTATTTATTTATTTATTTATTTTGCTTGCACGGTATCCGCTTTACGAGGCGAATTCCAGCCTTTGTACGTCGGAGGGTCTTCGCAGTCGAAAACGGGAGATAAACCCAAAGTATAAACATGATCCCATTAGGCTCTGGCGGCCAACCAGCATTACCTCAAAGGGATCTGTGTTATCTGTCCAGCGCCTGGGTCTGCACTGGACTGATTCACTGCAGGACTTCTGTTCTGTTATCCCTTTGACTTGGGGCCATTGTGGCAGGCCATCGTCAGCCATAGTCACAGCCTCTCAGGCCAATCCAGCTTCATAAAAATGACACCAAAATAACTTTTTTTTTTTAAATGGGGTGGTAGAATTGGTTGAGCCATGTGTTCTTCCTTCTAGTACCACATTGGTGCGTGATACATTGTAGTTTGAGCGACTTACAGGAGAAATTAGCTAGCTCTGGGACTTGAACCAGCAACCTTCCGGTTACCAGCCCAACGGTCTTAAACGCTAGACTACCTGCCACCCTGATAGTTTGTGTGCTAGATACTGACTGCATTAAATCCACACTAAATCAACAAGGTCTGTGTCAAGCTCTACACTGAAGATGGTCCGCTGCTAGTCTAATCCATCAGCATCATTGGACCAGTTTACAGTTCTATAAAAGTGTTCCACGGTCTTTGCCTGTCTGTAAATCAGGTGTCTAGGACCCCAGCTCATAAGTTACATAAAACTTGCAAACTGCCAAATAAAATGTAAGGACTTTCATAAATAAAGTAAATGAAGAAAGCAAGATGGCCATAAAAAAAAAGAGAGCAATGTGCCATGGGAATATCTCTTACAGAGCCTGGCTCATTTTAATTCTCCTAGCATTACAACAGCAACTTAAATGTATTATTGAGAGTCATGGGCATAAGGTTTGCAGTTGTTTTGACTATGACCATAAGATGCTTGGATTGTGGTCCAGCGTACCACAGAACCATGCACACACAAAAAACAAAACCTAAAACTAAAGTTTGAGCATGAACATTTAGTGAACTGCAAAACAAGTGAGGAGTATGAAGTGGGCTGTGTACGGTTGAAAAATAGAAACACACTAAATCTCACATCGGCGCCTTCTTTCATCTCATGCCGTTAGCCATGACCACTGTTCACATTAGCATTTACATACGACTCCCTCTGCAAAAAGACCCGGTTTTATTTGTGCTTACTGAGAACTTGCTTATCAGTTACCGTTCTCCACCCAGCATAAATCCCGAGGATTAAAGGACTTAAAAAAAAAGAAAAAGTTTGGGGTTGGAAAAAAACACCGTCAGGATGAAAAGAAGTTGGGGGCCCATAGAAATGCTAAGGAAGTGGCTCTTTTTTTTTGTTGCTCGGGGGTAGGAAGTTCCCAGCTCCTCCACTTCATTAATTCATGCTATTTAACAAGCAGGATTGTGGGGGCTTCTTCGGCCCCCTTCACACTGGAACCAACAACAGTGCCATCAGTAACTGACAACCCCCTGGGCGGCAGAGCTATGGCCTCTGGGGTCCACGCTGCAAACAGAACCCCGGGAAGCAGAACCTTGCCATTCAAGAGTTCAGCTTTTATTTGTCATCCCTGTTCCCCTACCCAATCACGGGCCCAGGGGAGGAGGATAGAATCCTCTGTTCCTATTAGGGGGCTTGTCAGCATAATCAGTATGCTCATCCATAACTTCTAACTCTCGCTGACCAGAGCGGTGGTGGGGAGGGATGGGGGGAGTGTGTGAAAGGGTCTGGGTCGCGGACGAAAAGTGTCAGAGCAACAGAGAGGAGAAATGACAATATCCCCCTGACGCTGACGACAGAACAGCTTTTAAAGTCGTAGTTCTTTTCAAAGAAAATGTCCCAAAAATCACACATCATGTATCATTGAACCGTATCGCGACAACCAGACAAGTAGAGACATGAAGGCCCTACACCCATAAAAGTGAGACTGTTTTGAAATGAGACTGTTTAGCTTACGTAGACATAGACACGAGGGGAAAGACTGGTCAAGAGAGTTATTCACCGGAGACGAAGCCAAGGGGTCACCATGAGTGTAATGTTAGACACGCACTTTGGCTCACACAGCTAATGTACGTGACGTTTACCAGCGGTTTGAGTGCAACAGGGTAGACTTACACAAAAGCCTGAGCATGCATTAAGCCTGCGAGTGATCCTCTTGCAGATTTAGCCAACGTTAAAATTGTTCAAGTTACTATATTGAAAGAATGTTACCCACAATTCCACAAAATATCCCCTGGGGCCAAAGAGTTCATCGCTCATGGTGACTCCAAGTGTTGAAACAGGGGGTTGAAGATATCAACTCTCACACCCAATTTCAATATTTCATTACACCACCCCCCTTCGTACATAACACTCCCCAATCTATGACTGAAGTTGACTGAAAGAAAACAGTGCACATATTCTTTATCACAGTGAACGGACATTATCTATTGTGCATGGGTTATCTGTTACGGAGAGAAAAGGAGGGAGTGGTACACGGGATAAAGTCTTCCCACAGCTCATTAACCAAATGTGTGTCTCCCGGAGGCGAGAGGAGGGTCCGCGGGGGTCTGTCCTTTAATTACTAATATAGTTATTAAGGGGTGCCAATGGGGGGGACCACCGGGGCAGGATTGTCCCTGCATTATCACAGTTGCCATTCAAGGCCTTGGAAATCCTCGAAAGCGGTGGCTCAGTGTCACCAAGGAGCTTTTATCATCCTCCTCTCACCACCGGGCCCCCGGGTGGATCCCAGCCATAGCCCATAGGACCCCTGCTGTTCCGCCTTACACACGTACATACACGCCACACATCATACAAACATATGCATCCCACACGCGCAAACACACACAGTGGTCGTAAGGTAAAACAATTGCCGCCACACAGAGAGTGTCCAAGACTGTGGTGGTGCAAGTATCTATAGTATCTGTATGACCGGGAGACTGAAGGAAGAGCACTCTCCCTCTCTTTGCGGTGAAAGTGTGTCTGCGATGGGGTGGGGGACGTTCAGTCCAGGAGATAAATCGGCATGAGCGGTTCTCGTAAAACGGATGGACCATCAAGGGATCCTGTAAACAAAACGTTGAGCCTTTGGTCGGATTAATAATGCTATTTTGTTTAAGAGTGGTCATCCATCTCAGTGCTTTAGAGATATAGGCCTGATTGTATCAAAAGTACTGTTTATTTCTAAATATACACAGAATCCAAATGGAAACGCTGGGCGATTAACGCATACATTTTCCAGTCTGTGTAAACCGTATTCCCATTACCAAGAGCTAAGTGCATCGTGACAGACATCAAAAAGACTACGCCATTTAGATCTTCTTCGCCATGTCTCAGTTTGAAACATTTCCCAGGATGGATACGTCCTTTCTGAATGAAGTAATGAGCATTAAGGATTGAGCAGAGCAACCACAACCTCCTTCTCTTACCCCCACCCCCCCTGTTCCGTTGATGATTTAAACACACAGGGATGAAGCTGAGCATTTTTTTCCCTTAGCCAAACAGGGGGGGGATGCCTGGGAATTACCTGTTGGACCTGAGAGAGCTTGGCGAGCCCGTGCCAGGGCACAGGGGCCGTGGTGCAAGACATTCACTTTAACAGACAAAGAGAGAGGCTAGGGGGAAGGGAAAAGTCACTAATGAATTCCACTTACAGTGCCTCCATTTTGCAAGGTTTTCAGTGCTTATTGGAAGGCAGAAACGGCTCATGAAGACAGCGTTAAGACGGATTCTTCTTTGCTACACAACACGCGTAATGCCGGGTTTTGTAAACCTTATGTTGTAGACGCAGTAAAAAGGTGACTCTATAGTTCCATTTTGTCTTGGATAAGTTTTTCCGATCCAGTTCTGACGATAATGATTTAAGTTAAAATAAACTAGCCTTTAACACGGTTTTTCCAAATGAAACGCAACATACCGTGACATCTGCTTGCAGAAACAAGCGTCGCTCAGCTGGGTCGCGTTAACCATCAAAACGGGTCAATGACTTTTAATGCCAATGCATTGCCAGGAAGGACAGCAGCACTCATTTAACTGTCAGAAAGAAAGCGGAAATCCTGCAAAAAAAAAGAGCTCCAAGCTGAGCCCCTGTCTATGGCCAGTAACAACAAAATGAATGGAAAAAAAAGAATGAGCATGTCAACTGCAGTTGCACAGAGGTTGCACATCCATGATGCTCTCTCTTTGGCCTTGTTGTTCGTTCGCCTCATGCTGATGATAATGAATAGTGCAAAAGAATGACCAAGTTTCCCTTGGAAGGCAACAAAAGCCCCCATCACCTTGTGACATCTCGGGCCTGGTAACACATAATCTGGGCCGTCCCAGGCTGTGCCACTAGCGCGGGCAGCGCCTGAGCATAGAGCTGGCCTCTGTACTTACTCAAGCCCTGGCTTGTCTGACTCCCATCAGACACTGGAAAAGGGGAGAGAAAAAAAAAAAACAGGCTAGACTCAATGCAGACGCACTGCACCGCAACAGCCTGGCTGGCAAACCTGTCACCATTCAGGACGTCCAAATCGTCTGCGGAGATAAAACAGCTACGAACACAACCCGGCTGTGACTTGAATTACACCCATAGTCGGAGGAGGGATAAAAAAAAAAAGAAGAGAGGTGATCTTCGATTAATGGAATTTGATAAGAAGAGAGTAATAGTAAAAGTGTTTAGAAAAATGGGCCCTGTTGATAACTCAAAAGGGGCTCGAGGTTTAGTTTGAATGGTATTATCTGAAACAGAGTCCCTTTTTTCTAAGTAAATGGACAGAGCGAGGAAAGTGAAGGTGGAAGGTAAAAGGAATCCCTCGTGTCCTGGGAGGTTTCACATCTTCCTGATCAGTTTGGGTTTGACCCATTTTTAGCTTCTTCCTTCGGACTGCTTGATTCATTCTGCTTTCGTGACACCCCCTCCCCCTGGAGGGTTTAACCTTGGGTCACCACCAACTTCTTAATCAGTCCAGCACATGACCAGCCCTCTCAAATCCCTCCATACCAGAGGGAAGCACTCCCTTATACAGTATATTATGATAAAGAGCTCACGACCAAATAGAGAGAACTATATCCCCATTTGAAAGCCAGGCTCAATACAACAATCGACAGATTTGGGGGGGGTGAGAAACACTTCTCCATAAAATCCACACTTCAAAAGAACCCCCTTCTTAGACAGAGTGGGAGTGGGAGGTGGGGGGGGCGCGGCAGTGTCGTTCAAGTCCACAATGCCACTGTGGTCCTCAGATCTAAAAAATCTTACAGGGACCTAGGATGTTGAAATAGTATGTGGTATGTTCTCTCCCAAACTATTTCTCTTTGAAAATGTGACTTTTTGAATGGCCTCTAATTGCTATCAGTTGGGTCGTAATAACTTTAACCAAATGAGTGAAAGGGAAGCAAGGGAATAGGGTCTGTGTTGATTGGTTGTCAGTGGGAAGGGCAGTTTCCCGGGTTGGCCAGAGAACTAAAAAGGTCAAAGAGTGTCCCGAGAGGTCGGAAGCCCTGTCAGGGAGGGTCAGAGTTCATCCCACACAGTCATGGTTATTTATCCTCCTCAGTTAAAAAACACAAGGTTTAATCCCTTCGGTTTAAACCCCACCGCCAAAAAAAATAAATAACGTGATCTCTTGTCATCCTCTATCATCTCTTATAATCTCAGAACTCTCCCCGTTTGTTTACTGTAACACCATTATCCTAATCTTTGTTTGACAAGAACAAAGATGCAGCTTTGGTAATAGAAAACGGCATGCAGCCGATCATTTGTGAGAAGAGTAGACCAACTTCTTGCAATTGTATCGAGTTTGTACACCATTACAAAAAGGTATTTTTCAATAATAAAGTCATTCTGATTCCCTACAATATCTAT
Organism: Oncorhynchus keta; assembly: GCF_023373465.1. NCBI lineage: Eukaryota > Metazoa > Chordata > Actinopteri > Salmoniformes > Salmonidae > Oncorhynchus > Oncorhynchus keta. Next base: position 38,969,858 of record NC_068450.1, read on the forward strand.
TCGAGATATTAGAGAATATATGTAACCCGTATCTTGTTATCAGATAAAGATACTTCCTAAAACATCAAAACATTTACTAGAAGTCCTACCCCACAGCCCCGAGCCAACTAATGTATTTAAACAGAGCCACCACTTAACTTTAAAGTCTGGCCTGATAAACCTGAACTGATAACCCAAACTATAATATAGCCACGGTGAGCGGTGGCTAACAGTAACTCGATGGAAACTAGTGCCAGTGACTGAGAAGAAGAACTGATACACATACGGCCAGTCTAGCCAGAGAACAGTACAACCCCGTTAAAGAATGCCAAGTTCCCTATAAATGAGGAAGGCAAACACAACCTCTGCACTCAGTGTCAGGGAGAGCGACTGCAACACCTCTGCAGCCACTTGACAGAGTGAGTGAAAAAGGAATGTGGGGGGGGAGTGTAGCACTTCAGCCGAATGGGAGACACAAGCCCCGGCAGCAGTCAGAAGCGGGGACACAGGGGCTACTGTTCCCATTGAGCGCTTTGTCTCTGGACCTCTCTTGTTTTTCATCAGCAAACCATGGTACAATGAAGGCGGCGTGCTCCCCTCCCCTCTCCGAGGCTGTCAATACTGGACCTATCAGGCCCTGAATGGCCGAACCAGCCTTCCCATGAAAATCAAGTCAATGACCTGCTTCCCTGCTCCCCTTGTGAAGTGGATGACAGCCATCATTTCCAACGGAGGGAACCAATATAAAATGCATTAATTCCTTCTCTGTGAGCTCACCGTAAATGATTTGATTGTGGCTGATTCGACATAGTCTTCCTGGCTTCCCCAGAAGAGGAAAAACTAAATGCAGGGAATGTTAAGAAGATTTTCAACCAAACATTCACTTCAGCCTTACGACCCAATCAAGTGGAAGAGAGACAGCTTTTGTCTACCTTTGGCCGACCAAGGAAAGTGCAGCAGTGAGAGTGAAAAAAGGAAAATAAATGTAAAGATTTTGCCAAGCTTTTGTCACGCTTTAAGGGCTGGTTTAGTCAATTGCTGTCAGATCAAGAAGACAGAAAGAAAAACAGCCGCGGTTGCCTGATATAAAAAAAATCTAAAAAAACACTTTCTCTCGCAGCCAAGTCGGGAGAGTCCCCAATACACAGAATTACACAGTTACTTTTAAAGGATTTGCATTTAAAAGATGGCATAGATGCCTGAATGCAGGTCGTTCCCCTGTGACCATAGAAACATTCGAAAAAGGTGGGAAATTCAGTCCACTGAACTTTAAACGACTTTATTAAAGTGTCACTAATCAGAAGTGAAAGACACAGGGTTTTAGTGTTTGGGCAAACTTACAGAAAAGCTCTCAAAAAGCTTAATGACCTGCTAAGAGCATTACTTTGAAAAGCCTTGTTGACGGCAGAGTTTAATAAAATAAAAGAAAGAAAGGGAGTCGTAATAGCTCACTTTGAGAGAGAAAAAATGATTACCCTGAAAATGGCAAGAATTTGACTTTCTAAGGAATTCCATTTTCAGTCTGGAGTTAAGCAAATGATCCATTCCCACTGCTTTAAGAATAATAAACAAGGTCGTCTTATGTCAAGTAAGAGACTTATCGCTAATTCTACAATGTTTTACTGCCAGTCGATATTATCATATATTACAAATAAAACATATTTCATTGGATTTGGCGGGAAACAAGCAGGAATACTGAGGTCTATAACTGGAAACAAAATAATGACTTATGAATATCTAATCCTGCTATTTATTTACAGATTGTCGATGACATATAAATGATTCAAGAACATTCCAGATTTTTTTTGCTCCCCAACAATCTCTGGATCCTAAGCAGAAAATAGCTACCATTACAGTGTTTAATGGGATAACAACTCAAAGCATAATCCCTGGCTAACAATAGTGATGTTTGAAAGGACTCCTGTGAGTCCCGTTTGGTGTCTGCCAGGGCGGCCGGCGTTTTACAACCACCGGCTGGGCTATGTAATCTCCTCTCAATGGCCTACGAGCCACAGGCCTGGAGAGGAGACCTCCAGATGAGTCTCTATCCATCCATCCATCCGACCAGCAAATCCCCAGCGACGGAGAGAGCCAGCCTCATTTCCATCCAACTCCGATGGAGGTCTAGTGATCGCTAAGAATAAAAACCAGACCGCGGAATTGACTATTACGAAGCTATGGAGAGAAAAGGTGGGGGTTGAGGGGGGAGGATGAATTAACATTGGTGCTAAAAAGAGCTTCTGATCTTTGCTGCTTGTCCTAATCATACCACCCTCAATGAATCATCCTGGGATTATTTTTATTAGAGCTGATTCGGGTGAGAAATTAATTAAAGTGGTACTCGAAATGATGTATGCGGAGTGGAAAAACAACATCAACAACAACAACAAACAACAACAACAACAACAACAACAACAGGATAATGATCCGAGAGGCTAATTTATGTAATAATGATATGAATGGGATATCCGAAGACTAGCATGCTTAATGAGCAGGAAAAATAAGTATTTTTTGAAGATAAGTGGATCTAAAATGAGGTGGAAGGTTGCTACTGTATCCACTGCTTGTTCTTTGCATAATCTTTGCATAATCTTTGCATAATTTATACTTCGCCAAACATTGTAGTAGCCTACATTTCGTACCGAATGCTTTTGTAGGTCCATGTCACAATTCCTTTTAAAGTCCTATTCAGTTGCGTAAGTGAACGGGGTGAAAACATCACGACAACAGCATAGTCAAAAACACATGTCCAAGATTAGCACTGATAAACATTTCCCGTGTTAGTTTTTGCAAATCTTAGAGGCAGAGGCACGTTTACAATCCCGACCTTAAGACGCACCACAGTCCCCAATGGCCCTAATGCCAAACAGCACAGTGTCTTTAAAGCTGCTATGAAACCTACTGCAGGGGTCAGACAGGGCATTTGACAGACAGAGGGGGGAAAACACGAGCCTTCTCTGATTGACTCCATATGACCGATAATGCCAAGACATCAAGCTAGGGCAACCACTTGTTGGCCTGCTTACGAGAAACTTGACAGTCGGATGGTATATTAGGGTTTTAAAGATAAATCTGAATCTGATGTGCGTTTACTATTGTGGCCAGAGCTCATACTCTGAAATAGACAGCCAATGAATATGAATGATATATGGAGTAGCGACCTGGGGATAACTTTGAGATAACTTGCCTGGCGTGTGCGCTATCTAACCTAGCAGTAACACACATTCCAATGATTAAATCTACAGAACGTACAAACAATTGTAATACTTTAAGTTGTCACACACTCAGAATGCAATGTTGAAAGGTTTGAAGACTTAGAAAGGTGTAAAAACCTGTGATTTTACTTGAATCGAAAAGGGAACTTCTGCAAATGCCTCCACAGGCAACCATAAAGAAAACAACATATTTGAAACACATGTCACGATGACATCGGCAAAATATAAGGAGTAGGTCTTTATAAAGTTCATAACGTTTCCGCCCAGCACCTGGGCCTGAGTATGAGCATAATGTGATGTGCGTACGACAGGGTTACTTGCTCCATGGGCAACCAATCAGAGGCAAAAGGAGCACACGGAGCTGTTTCATAGGCCGGCCTGCAGCGAGGCGTGATGGGACGTAATAACCACATCATTATGAACAGCGTCTCAGCCTTGTCACACGTCTCAGATGCATAAAGACGCCATGGGGAGGTCAGGGTCTCCAGCACTGTAGGGCCATGTCACACACACACACACACACACACACACACACACACACACACACACACACACACACACACACACACACACACACACACACACACACACACACACACACACACACACACACGATGCAAGAATGACCACACACACACAGCTGGCGCAGTGGTTCAGCTGCCAAGGGACATTGCTTCCGCTAATTCTGAAAATTCTGCAGGCTCTGCCAAGGGCAAGTCGAACGTCTCTACGTTCACTGGCAACCTGACCCTTTGCGGTGTGAACGTTCATCACCTTCCCTCAGGGAATTAACTCGTTATCAGACCAAGACTGAGCCAACACATACGTCTCCCTCTCATTTATGCGTGACCAGAATCATGTTAATGAAAGTTTTTACGTAATCCATTTCACGCCAACACGCGGAATGAAGACTCAACGGCAATGGGAGTATGTGTCTGTTTATACGGTAGAGGAACAAATGTGGAAGGAAATCCCATTCTTGGCCTGATCTTGATAAATCACCTGGGCTCCAATGGAGAGGCAGCTCTATTGCAGAGAAATGACACAAGTTCAATGCACCAGGACTCGTAGGTTTTTTGCTGTGGGTTCTACCACAGAGCAAGTTCAGCACAGACCTGTAGAGTAGATCGAAGTACATACAGTATGGGGTCACTTTTAATGCATGACTACAGTGCATGATGTTCAGGGAAGCTGCTCCCGTTAAGAGCAAACCTCATGAGGACGTCCCTATCACCAGTGGGGGATCAGAACACAGTGTTTCAGTATGAAGTAGCCAGCATATTTTCCATTTTGCTTGTTGGACAATGTATGCACCTTTGGCCAAAATACAGGGGATTCTTGACTTAACCACACAACTGCACACACGCACACGGCTAAATGGCAAATATGACAACATTCAACGTGAGGCTAAATTACGGCAAAGGAATCAGAGACAGCACAGCTGGTCTAATTAGGCCACTCCAGCGATTTGCATAGGAGAAACAGATGAGAGGGGGAGGGGGGAGAGTAACATTTGCACAATGTCAACGCGTGTAATCGAAACCAGAGAAACTGTTTCTGTGTCCCGATGTACGGAGCACAAACAGCTAAACGCTTCCCATTGCTCCATGAGATATCGTCCGGTTTAATAAAAGCAGAACCTTTGCCTGACAACAAAGCTCAGAGAGAGCTGCTCAGGTACCCAATCAAAAACGAGAGCTTGAGTCACGTTGGCTGGCTAGGACATCGCTGCCCCCCAAAAAATGTACACCCAGATGTTTTCAATTAGGCAGCCCTACCAGAGGGGGCTGCACTCACCGAAATGGCCAGCTAAAGAGGAGAGCTCTTTTTCTCTCTCAAACTGGAGACTTCAGTTGTTGGAATTGTGTAAACAAAAGTGTTGTTTTATTATTAAAGCAAGTTTTGTTTGTTGCCGTGCAAATGTAATACATTTGTTTAGATTTAGAAAAATGTAGATGGGACTATTTGAATGGAACTTGAATGGAACTCGTGCTGCTTAAAACGCAAGCAAATCCTCTTCAGTAACTCTTGGACACCACAAACTTGTTTTGGGAGAATAGCTGGTCGGAATTTGAAAATATCTCATGAGCCAAAGTTGCCTGCTCAATTCAGTTCACTTTGAATACTGCATTATGTAAGATATGATATGGAAAGGCCAACATAATTTCAAGAGAAGTTCGTCTTTTTTTCAAGTGCCAAACAAGGCACAACTATTCAGTTACACGCTGGTGTGCATGTATAATGAAACCTAATAAAAAAAGTGTTCTCCAGAGTTTAGAGAGATGCTTCGAGGCACTCTAGAGAGACACACACACACACAGGTAAAACATAAATCACACTTCCTGTCAAAACCGTTTGACCAGCCAGGATACAGTATGCTCTGCACTTTGTCCCCCTCTCTTGATGGAAAACTCATCAAATAAGAGGGAAGACAACAATAATGTGAACTTTCGTCTCTGGTGCCAATCTATCCCTCCTTGTTTCTAGGCCTGACGGTGCTGAAGCTCGCTCTGACCCTCTCCCACAGCTCAAACCTCAATCCCCCCTCCTCCTCCACCTCCTCCTCCTCCCTTCCCTCCTCTCTCTCTCTGCTCCTCAATTATCTGCCTGCCTGTGGGAGATAGCCTTCTTGCCTTGGGGTCATCTCTGCTAACCGCAGGCTCAAAAAAAAGAGGAGGGGGTTTAGACATTGCAGAGGGCGGAAAACAAAAACGCACATTCCGTTTCCTGCAAGTCCTTTAATGGCACTTGGTGCTGATGATACAGGGTGGTGATATAGGGTCTGTCACTTGGTGCTGATGATACAGGGTGGTGATATAGGGTCTGTCACTTGGTGCTGATGATACAGGGTGGTGATATAGGGTCTGTCACTTGGTGCTGATGATACAGGGTGGTGATATAGGGTCTGTCACTTGGTGCTGATGATACAGGGTGGTGATATAGGGTCTGTCACTTGGTGCTGATGATACAGGGTGGTGATATAGGGTCTGTCACTTGGTGCTGATGATACAGGGTGGTGATATAGGGTCTGTCACTTGGTGCTGATGATACAGGGTGGTGATATAGGGTCTGTCACTTGGTGCTGATGATACAGGGTGGTGATATAGGGTCTGGCAATCGAAATCCCTGAAAGCGTTTTTCTTTCCAGATGAAATGAAGATGTGCCTAAAGGTACTGCTGCAGTGTACTTTTGTCCAGAGAAAACAATAGAGGCTTCGGGGGAGCTGTATACATTTGGTGTGTGTGTGTGTGTGTGTGTGTGTGTGTGTGTGTGTGTGTGTGTGTGTGTGTGTGTGTGTGTGTGTGTGTGTGTGTGTGTGTGTGTGTGTGTGTGTGTGTGTGTGTGTGTGTGTGTGTGTGTGTGTGTGTGTGTGTGTGTGTGTGTGTGTGTGTGTGTCACGTGTAGAACAAATCATTCCGTAGCTGGGATCCATTATTACTGCAGTGAAAATGTGCCAAAATCAACTCCCCTCTCGACTTTCCCCTCCTCCCAATCTCCCAAGCACACTCTGGGTCTGACTCCTCTAACTTTTTACTAGCCTAAGTAGTGGAATCTTTTTGCTGGAAACGGATTTGAACCGTTCCTTCATAGACCAGGCAAGTTAGGTGGACTTGAGCAGCACAGCTATTACAATACCTATATTGTAGATGACTAGATATTGTAGATCCTAGTACTACACAATACTAATGTGAATGCAACGTCAATAAAGTAAACAACACCCGAAGACAGCCTATCAGCTTGAACCAGTTTCTATGTCGGCTGGATGCTAACAACCTGTAACACCTACGCCGGAAAGCCAGTCAAGACATTCTACTCAAAGTCACCCAGTAAACCGGAGTTCCTGGACTGCTGGCCAATCAAATCAGTGGAGGCTTCTGGGGGGGAAATACTTGATACCATTCCACCTATTCCACTCCAGCCGTTACCAAGAAGCCGTCCTCCCGATATTAAGGTGCCGCCAACCTCCTGTGCACTCGATAGGAGCATTTCTCATCAAGGTTCCGGTCAAGAGAACAAACTCATTAAGCTTCCGGTCCTGTTGTTGTTTGATCAATTGTCCCAGAGTCCAAAGCAGCAGGGCGTCCCCCCAGTGGGCCTGATACTAGCTCAGCCTCTGTGTTCAGACCACATATGCGAGGAGTGATGAGGCCTGACAATCAAATCCACAGAACCAGAGAAATGTATCTCTGAAGGCCATATGATAGCTCTTTGGAGCTCCCGCCACATTCATTTCAAACAGCAGAGATAGGCAGCAGACAGAGAAAGGAGAATGATTATTGAAGACCGTTTTGAAACGTTTGGCCAGTCTGGTCGTCTGAGGTTGACTCTTGGTCGACATTAGTTGACCTAATGTGGTGCTCAGAGCGTTCATTACCAATGACATTTCTTTATTGACTATTGAATTTATGTTAAAAAAAATAATTATATATATATATATACAGTGGGGCAAAAAAGTATTTAGTCAGCCACCAATTGTGCAAGTTCTCCCACTTAAAAAGATGAGAGAGGCCTGTAATTTTCATCATAGGTACACTTTAACTATGACAGACAAAATTCCAGAAAATCACATTGTAGGATTTTTAATTAATTAATTTGCAAATTATGGTGGAAAACAAGTATTCGGTCACCTACAAACAAGTAAGATTTCTGGCTCTCACAGACCTGTAACTTCGTCTTTAAGAGGCTCCTCTGTCCTCCACTCGTTACCTGTATTAATGGCACCTGTTTGAACTTGTTATCAGTATAAAAGACACCTGTCCACAACCTCAAACAGTCACACTGCAAACTCCACTATGGCCAAGACCAAAGAGCTGTCAAAGGACACCAGAAATAAAATTGTAGACCTGCACCAGGCTGGGAAGACTGAATATGCAATAGGTAAGCAGCTTGGTTTGAATAAATCAACTGTGGGAGCAATTATTAGGAAATGGAAGACATACAAGTCCTCTGATAATCTCCCTCGATCTGGGGCTCCACGAAAGATCTCACCCCGTGGGGTCAAAATGATCACAAGAACGGTGAGCAAAAATCCCAGAACCACACGGGGGGACCTAGTGAATGACCTGCAGAGAGCTGGGACCAAAGTAACAAAGCCTACTATCAGTAACACACTACGCTGCCAGGGACTCAAATCCTGCAGTGCCAGACATGTCCCCCTGCTTAAGCCAGTACATGTCCAGGCCCATCTGAAGTTTGCTAGAGAGCATTTGGATGATCCAGAAGAAGATTGGGAGAATGTCATATTGTCAGATGAAACCAAAATATAACTTTTTGGTAAAAACTCAACTCAACAAAGAATGCTGAGTTGCATCCAAAGAACACCATACCTACTGTGAAGCATGGGGGTGGAAACATCATGCTTTGGGGCTGTTTTTCTGCAAAGGGACCAGGACGACTGATACGTGTAAAGGAAAGAATGAATGGGGCCATGTATCTTGAGATTTTGAGTGAAAACCTCCCATCAGCAAGGGCATTGAAGATGAAATGTGGCTGGGTCTTTCCGCATGATAATGATCCCAAACACACCACCCGGGCAACGAAGGACTGGCTTCGTAAGAAGCATTTCAAGTTCCTGGAGTGGCCTAGCCAGTCTCCAGATCTCAACCCCATAGAAAATCTTTGGGGGGAGTTGAAAGTCCGTGTTGCCCAGCAACAGCCCCAAAACATCACTGCTCTAGAGGAGATCTGCATAGAGTCATGGGCCAAAATACCAGCAACAGTGTGTGAAAACCTTGTGAAGACTTACAGAAAATGTTTGACCTCTGTCATTGCCAACAAAGGGTATATGACAAAGTATTGAGATAAACTTTTGTTATTGACCAAATACTTATTTTCCACCATAATTTGCAAATAAATTCATAAAAAATCCTCCAATGTGATTTTCTGGATTTTTTTTCTAATTTTTCTCATTTTTTTCTCATTTTTTCTCATTTTGTCTGCCATAGTTTGTTTGATGCGCTGATTTGTTTGCAAATGTTATGCTGTATATACTGTAGAGGAAGAGGGAGAGAGCGAAAGAGAGACGGGAGGGAGAGAGGGAGGAAGAAAGAATATTGTGGAGGGGGGTGTCATGGCGTTAGTTGACACAACTTGCCTACATAGTGACACATGGTCTGGATAACGACCCCACAGCCTTGTTTTTCAACCTGAGCCCTGAGGGTATCATCGTGGCTAAACAGACACTCATTGTGAGTCGATGTGGCCGTTAGCTTTGAAACCGGGCGAGATAGAGAAACAAAAAGTTCTACATTTCAGAAAACAAGTGAGGTCTCTGGACAGAGACAGCCACGGACGTGCCCCACGATGCTATCACTGTATCAGCATTGATATTGTAACAGTTAGAGTCATTCTTCCAGGGGAAGTGCTTTAAAGTGGTAGCATGAAAACTGGAGTGTTCCTGTCCTGGCATGGAAGATACTGTGTGTGAACTTGACCTCGCGCATTGTAATCCAGCTATTTAATTGTGAACATTAACAACAAAATAATAGGGCAGCTGTGTGTGTGTGTGTGTGTGTGTGTGTGTGTGTGTGTGTGTGTGTGTGTGTGTGTGTGTGTGTGTGTGTGTGTGTGTGTGTGTGTGTGTGTCTGCTTTTCCCGCTGCATGCATGTGAGGAAGGGTTTATAGGTTGTCTCGTAAAAGACACAGGCACTTAGAGAGAATCCTCTGTTGGCCTGTCTGAACTTTGACCTCAGACGGGACCACCATGGGAGGACCAACATATGCATCAACTCCATGAAGGCTGTGAGGAACCCTGGTGATGGCCGCTACAAAACACATATCCAGCCAATTTACCCCGTGAATTTACTGTCTCGCTCGCCTCAGAAACCCTTCATCCCCCCCACGCCAACAAGCATATCGTATGGTATCAGGGCAGCGCAGCCCTCGCTCTACCTTGTTGACCTGCCTGTAGAGGTTTTGTGTTTCATAGTGCTTCTACACTACATCAAGCACTCCACCGGCCACTAAATGCCCTACTCACATTTCCTCAGGGTTCAAGGTAGAGGAGTTTATGGGTTCAAATAGCGTTTGTTTTCTTTCAAATACGTTGAGCGTTTGACCAAGCCTGCCGGGAGAGCCAGGTGGACGGGGTTTGTACTTTGTCTATTCCATTGGTTCCATTGTGCCAGGCAACCTCAAACCGAACACAGCTAAAGTATTCAGAGTATTTGCAGTGACGCCAACCATGGTAAGGCATTTAGGTTGAGTCACAATCCATTTAACGCCCAATAAGCTTGCTTCAAACAGCAACATAATATAAATAAACTGTCTTTCCCCAACTGTCTCATCGCTTACAAGAGGATAGACGGTTTTGCTTTGTTTAATTTTGCTTTGGAGTGGCTAGTTTTCTGGACAAAATGTACCTTGCATGGGGGGACGACGACGACAGAAAGTTTGAGGGAGCTAAAGATGGGAGAGAGAGAGAAAAGAAAGAAGTCGGTCAACTCCGCTGTCTAGAGTAAGATAAGCACTAGTAAGAGGCATCTATCTAGCCATCTGTATTCCCCTGTTTCTATGTCCAGTCCAAGAACATCAGGTCAGCGGGCAGAATGCTGATGCTCCCCTCCACAGTTTGTGAGATGATCTGAAACTTCTCCCAAGTCCCCCCCACTCCAACTCCCACGTCCCTATTTCTCTGTCAGAAAGGAGGGGGTCCCATACACAACCCTAAATCTGTCAGTGAATGATGCTGGCACAGACCATAAGACAACAGAGCCCACTGAACCAATGCCAGAGGGGAGCAACACTATATCTGTGAAGGCAAAACAAAGGAAGGACTGTTGTGAGTCGGCAGTGTTTATTTCCAGAAGGAACAATGCTTTCGAGGGGAAATAAGTGATGTAGCACTTCAGGCTCTCTCCTAAAAGCTCCATTCTTTTTCACCAGGAGCAAAATAAAACAATTGAGCTGGAGCTGGAGAGGGAGTGGTTTTGGGAGTGGAGAGAGAGAGATGAGGGCAGAGGGTAAGGGAGGGAGAGGAAGAGCCAGAGAATGAAAAGACACAGAGAGAAAGAAAGAAAGACAGAGGAGGGGGGTTGGCAGACAGAGGAAGATTCAGAGAATGAGTGAAAGAAAGAAAGAAAGAAAGAAAGAGAGAGCGGGCCAGACACCCTGAACAATATTGGCTGACAGGTTAAGAGCTAGAGCAGGTTGTTACATCATGTTCTGCTATCAAAGCCAACTCCAAATCCCAAAAGACAGAAACCAATCAACAATCAATGGTATTTATACTAACTTAATCAGATACCAAGAGGCATTTCCAAAACAAGTCAGCGGCAACTTCTGTTTCAGCGGCAACTTCTGTTTCATAGCAAGCTCAGCGCCATGTCAGGTTGTTTATGATAGCAATCATTGATAAGGCATACTCAACAGAATTCTGTTATGTTTAAGTCATTCCTAAACATTGTACACAGTGCAAAGCACAAGAAAAGTGAGGGTCAACATTTTTTAACAATCAATACGAAGACCCTTTTGAAAGGGCCCTTAAATATTACGTTTTGATTTGAAGTGTGTCAGTCTATGCCCAAAACCTTAGCCTTTCCTATGTCACACTGCCGAGCAGTACCGGAGACTGCTTTAAAGTAGGGCAAATCGAAAAGGCCATTTCACCCAAAGGAAAGTCCGTTTAAAACCATCAAAGTGGCTTTAGCTATTACACTTAAGAATGAACAATAGAGTGTGACAGTCATAGGGTATGTTAAAGTCATCGCTCAGGCGACTGAAAAGGTGAAAAACTTCACTGGACTTTGAGAACAGGATTTGTACAGGGAAAACTTTTCCTCCATTGAAGAGATAAGGTATCTGTGGTGCTGCAGGCAAAGTGAGATAGCATTTGACATCCCCATTTGACCCTACTAACATTAAGTGAAATGACAGTGCAATTCTTTGCAAATAATCTCTGATTTGAATCATATCTGAGTTTGCCTCCAAATCACCTATTATTGGATTGGATTTCAATTTCAGTATTTGTAATGGTTGAAATGGTATCCACAAAAACTGTCAAAAGCAGCAGTGGGCTCCTTTTTGGTTGCACTCAGAAAACTCCAATTTATAAACCTGTGTCATCAAGCCTGTAATAACATGAATTCTTGGTTCCAGTTGAAATTTCCCAAAACACATATACAGTCTATAGAATCACATTTGTTTTTCATTTGAGGGGTGGCTAGAGCTTAGCCACCCAAAACTGGGTCTCGGGTTTCAGCGCTCAACTTCAGAGAATTTAACTCCATCCCCAACGGAAAGTTAAAACGAAGCCCAAGAGGTGCAGCATCACATAATGCATACGAAATGGAGAGCTTAGGTTTCACTCTTCCAGATTTTTCCCCCTTTCTCCTCTTCCCAAATATCTTTTCACAGAGTCTTAAGAGGTCACCCAATTTTGATGGTCACTTATTTCCTGCAGAGCCTGGCCCAGTGGTAGCGGAGAGTACAACAGGACCATCCTTAAACCAAAACAGCCTCAGGCTCCAAACACCAACGTACTACTGACCCTGGTATAGTATAGTCTACATGCACTAGGTCATCCGCATATTTTCATTATGTGTTCTATTACTATCTATAGAAACCAACAACAATTTATCATGGAAGCCCATCATAAGAAGCAACCCAGCATGATTAACGGCAGCAATGAGCAATTTGTGTCGTTCTTATTCACTGATAAGAATATCAAAGTTCATAACAGCACGAGCACAGCAACAACACAGGATACGCAGGCCCCTTCCCAGAAAACACAGACAAAACGCTAGACGGATTGTTATGGCCAGCCCTTTTTTTGGAACTGAAACAATACAATTATCTTGCCAAAAAAACAAGGCCTACTTATGTCCAAGGCAATTTAGATGTAATGTAACACAGAACTTTTAGCAATATAGTAAAAAAAAAAAGAAAGAAGGAATGTAATTAATGTGCGTACGAATGCACTAGGTAGACTAGGTGTGACTTGGACACTTTCCTTTCACTCCCGGGTTTTCCAGTCGAAAACTTGATCTCATTTCATTTAATCCCACTAAACGACTTCAACATCTGTACGGGTTCAATTTATGCTGTCTGGCAGCAATCGACCACAATGCGAAGGAGCCATTGAACTCTATTAAGTGAAGAGAAATAAACAGGCTACTAACCTCAGCTCTCTGTGTCCTGGGCTGACTGGCGTCTGTCTCGATGGCGTACACATCCACCAGGTAGAGGTCAGAGCCCTGTTCCCGGTCCAGCTCGGCTGCGGTCTGGATCACTCCAGTATGACGGCCTATGGTGAACAGGCGTCCCACGGCCTTGCCGCCGCCGCGGACCGACACTATGAAAAACTCCACCTTGGTAGCTGAGCCTCTGGGGCTGGAGGCGTCCAGGGAGATGACGTTGGTACCCGGAGGCTGGCCCTCCTTCAGGATGGTGATGTACTTGGGTTGGGAGAAGACGGGCCCATCGGCGCCCTGGAGGATTATGGTAAGCTCGGTCCTGGAGGTCTTCCTGTCCGAGCCGTGGTCGGTGGCCGACACGGTCAGGCTGTAGATAAGGCAAGACGGCACCAGCTGGGAAGCCAACCGGATATCCCCGCTATAGCGGTCCATGATGAACGTGTCCGAGTCTCCCATCACCAGCTCGTACTCCACCTCGCCATTAGAGCCCTCGTCAGGATCGAACGCCACCACCGTTGTGAGAATGGAGCCGATGACGATGGTGGACTCTGCGACCAGAGCATTCTGGGAAACGAAAGTGGGGACATTGTCGTTCAGATCTGTCACCCATATTGTGACATTCTTCAAGGCAAAGCGCCGGAATTCCACAGGAACTGCCTGGTCGGTGGCTTTAACTGTCAACTCAAAGAGATTTGAGAACTCTCTGTCAATCTCCTTGTTTGTGCATATGAGCCCACTGCTGGAGTCAATGCTGAAGTGACCTCCCCTGGGTGTCTGTTGAACTATGGAGTATTCCAGCTGTCCGTTGATGTCTGCATCCGTGTCATGAGCAGTGATTGTCATTACTGATGCAGAGAGTGGCATATTTTCAGGAATGGATTTAAAAATGTCACCGGGGGTAAATATAGGAGGATTGTCATTGAAATCTCTGACATGGATGACCACAGGAATTGTTGAGGACCTTGGTGGTCTCCCATTGTCTCTTGCAGTGATATTCAGTTTGTAAAAAGACTGAGTTTCAAAATCCAGCTTTTTCACAAGGAAGATGCTCCCTGTGTTGGGGCTAATGCTAAATGTCCCGTGGTTGTTTGTGGCTGTGATGCTGTATGTTATGTCAGCGTTATGACCCGAGTCAGAGTCCGTGGCTGTCACAGAGGCCACCAGCTCTCCAATCCTCATATTCTCCAGAACATCCACGGCTATGGCAGATTTGGGGAAAGAGGGAAAGTTATCATTCTCATCCTGTATGCTAATGCTGAGCATACAGGAGGAGGAGAGGGGCACGGTTCCAGAGTCCACAGCAATCATTTTTAACGAGTAGGAGGACGTCGCCTCATAGTCCAGCTTTCCCACTAGTGTGACCTGTCCAGAGCTGCGGTCGATGGTGAACTGGCTCTCCTCGTTGCCCTCCTTTATGTGATAGTGGACCAGTCCGTTTTTGCTCTCATCCACATCGACGGCAGACACCCTCAGCAGCTGCGTCAGGTTCTGGGCCGACTCGGAGATGGAGGCCTGGTAAATGTCTTTGGTAAACTTGGGCGGGTTGTCATTGATGTCTTGGATGTAAACCTGCACTTTGGCCTGGTCTCTCAGGGGCTTGGGGAGCCCCTGGTCTGAGGAGATGACCGTAAAGCTGAACACTGTGGCGCCTCTCTGTCTCATGAGTGACTCGCGGTCCAACTGCAGAGTACTGGTCAACTCCCCCGTGATGGCGTTCAGCTCAAAGTTGGGCTGTGGAGTCTCAAATGTGTACCTGACCTCACTATTGGGGCCAAAGTCCTTATCCACTGCAAACACTCGCCCTACCAGTGACCCTCTCTTCTGCTCTTCCTCAAAGTGGAACAGATAATTAGTGCTGTTAAAGAGGGGGCGATTGTCATTCACGTCGTCTAGAATTACACTGACATTGACACTGGCACTTAGTGGCTCCACTGCCCTGTCTGTGGCCACAAGCACTAAGTCATATCTGTCCTGGACCTCTCTGTCTAGCTCAGCTTTAATATACAACTGCCCATCCGGAAAGATCCCAAATACATCGCCTGTGTTCCCGCCAACTATGTCATACATCACTTCCCCATTCAGGCCGGAGTCTTTGTCAGTGGCCTCCACCTTGAAAAAGCGACTGTTGACAGGTTCAGACTCTAAAAGAATGACCTCGTACGAGAGCTGATCAAACACGGGAGCGTTGTCGTTGACGTCGTACACGCTGACTGTTAGCAGTAGACGGGATGTGAGCAGGGGGACCCCCAGATCAGAGGCCAGGACCTCCACCTGGTAGGAGCTGGTGGTGAGCTCCAGTGGCCCGGTCAGTGTGATAAGCCCATGTTTCTCATGGATGTGGAACAGGCCTTTGGGGTTCTGCGTGAGGCTATAGAGCACCATGCCATTGGTGCCCTCGTCAGGGTCTGAGGCTTTGGCCTGGAATATCAGGTGCCCTGTGCTCCAGTTCTCCACTGCACTGACGTGCTCGGCGGCGTGGATAAAATGGGGCGCGTTATCGTTTAAATCCTTCACTGTGACATTGACGAGGGCCTCGCCTGTTACCTCCCCACCTCTGGCAATGACTTTGAGTTGATAAAAAGACTGCTCCTCTCGGTCTATCGGACTGGATGCTTTGATTTGACCTGTTGCACTACTGACAGTAAAAAGCCCCCTCTGGTCCCCTGAGGTGATTAAATATGTGATGTTTGAATTCAGATCGACAGTGGTGGCAGCTACAGTGCCAATAACTGTGCCAATGCCCACATTTTCAAACATGACAAAACTATAGGCGTTCTGACTAAAGGTAGGGGGGTTGTCCTGTGTGTCTATGACATTAATGGTGACGATGGCCTGGGTGTGTGAACGGAGTCCACCGCCATCTGCTGCTGTCACCTGCAGCTGGTAGGCGGTCTTCTCCTCTCTATCCAGCGGCACCTGGGTGGTGATTTGACCCGAGTTGCTATTAATGTGGAATTTAGATGTGTCTCCAGCAGTTATGATATACTTTACAGTGCCATTTCTCCCCAGGTCAGGGTCTGTGGCTAATACAGTGGTTACGAATGAGCCAGAGGGCTCGTTCTCTTTCACATTGGCAAAGTACTGGACTGGGTAGAAGACTGGCCTATTGTCATTGATATCGCTCAGGGAGACGTTTACTTTACCAATGGAGTGGAGAGGGGGACAACCGGAGTCTGTAGCCTGGATGTAAAGTAAATAACTCCCCTGGTCCTCCCTGTCCAGTTCTGTGGCTGTGCTTAACCTGCCTGATACAACATCCAGGCGGAACAACTCTTGTACACTAGACGGGGTCTCCGGGTCAAAAGAGAACCGGATAGTTCCATTGGCTCCAAGGTCATCATCTGAAGCTGACAACAATAGGAGCTCAGCACCGGCTGGAGAGTGCTCCACCAGGGACACATGATACGTGCTCTGTGTAAATGTGGGCACTTGGTCATTCACGTCAGTTATGTTGACTATCAATTTAGTGTAGGACATTTTGGGTTGCAGCCCCTGGTCTTTTGCACTGATGTTGAGCACTATTTCAGATGCTACTTCCCGATCCAACAAAGCGGCGCTGGTAACCAGACCACTGTTTTCACTGATGGCAAACCAGCCCAAACCGTTTCCAGACACCAGGGAGTAGCGAAGGTTGGCATTCTGCCCGGAGTCGCCATCTGTTGCAGAGACCCCTTTAATGTAGCTGCCTTTTGGAATGTCTTCACTGATATCTACTCTGTACAGTGCTTCCTGGAATATGGGCGGGTGGTCATTGATATCATTCACAAAAATAACCAGGCTGGCAAAAGAGGACCTGGCCATGGGTTTGCCATTGTCTGATACCGACACAGTCAGGTTGTAGGAGGAAATGCGCTCCCTGTCTAGAACACTAGCCACTTTGATTAAGCTTAGGTTGGGAACTGGGGAAGTGTGCACTTCAAAGTGTCTCTGCTCATTACCCCCCAATATTGAGACAGATATATTACCATTAGCTGTGGGCGAGTCGGAATCGGAGACTGTCAATAAGGCTACCACTGTACCAATCTGAGCATTTTCGTCAACAGAGGCAAACTTAGATGTGGTGGGGAAATATCTAAACTTCACAACTGGGTCATTATCATTGACATCCAGTAGTTTGATAGTAGCCTCTGACCTACCTGACAGAGAAGGTACCCCATTGTCCATAGCATGAATAGTCAAAGAGTATTCTTTCTTACGCTCATAATCCAAACTTTCTTTTATAATGACGGTCCCTGCTTTGGGGTCGATTTGAAAAGGTGTTCCCTCATCTAAAAAGTACCTGATGTCTGCATTTGCGCCCTCATCTCGGTCTGATGCTGTTATTTGCAGAACACTAGAACCAACTGCTGTGTCTTCAAAAACACTCGTTTGATATTGATCATGATCAAACATAGGGGGGTTGTCATTGATATCTTGGATAGTTACATTTACTTGCATGTACCCAAACTTCTTAGGGTCTCCTTTGTCCTCTACTTCAATCAAGAGTTGGAAGAAGGGAGTTACTTCCCTGTCCAAGCCTCCAGTTGAAACGAGGTGACAGAATGCCCCCTCTCCACTAGGATTCACTGTAATATCCAAACGGAATTTCCTTTGCTCGTTGCCATTCACTATTCTGTAGGTGGTGTGATCCACTCCATTACTCCCAATGTCTGAATCTGTGGCGGTGTCCAGAATCACTTGTCTGCCACTGCTGGCGTCTTCTTTAAACGAAACTACAATTGATGAGTCGGGAAACACTGGCGAATTATCATTTATATCCAGTACAACAATCCTAACTTCGGTAGGATAGGTAGGTTGGCTGGAGAGGACCACCACATTGATGACATTACTTTGCAAAATCTCCCTGTCAATCACAGAGGAGGTGTAAATGACTCCAGTGGTGCCATTAATTGCAAAAAGTTTGTGGTTTTCACTGAAGCGATAGGCGAAGCTGGGCTTCGTCTCTATCGTCCCCACGTAGGTACCAATCGGTTGCTCCTCCAATACCCGAAACTCTTGACGGATTTGACTGGATGAAGAATATTGCGACAAAGTCCATAGCATTAATAAAATCAAATGGAACCGGCCTAAGCCCCTACCTGTAAACGCCATGGTCAAAATCCCAGTCCACCTTTATTAGAAAAAGTCCATGACGAAGATGCATCAACTTTATTCGAGTTTGGCCAACACTAAAGCATTGTATTCCAAAAATGCACTAATTATTCATAATTCCAGCGATGATTAAGGATATTTCCACAGTTTGAGTACCCTGAAGTAGGACTCTTATTTTGTCCCGTGTTAGAATATCTTGATGTAGTAATTGAATCTGCAGTGCTCTGTCCCCTTGCTTGTCAATGAAGTTTCACCACTGCGCTCCCATGTAGCAAAACGCATCTGTGAGCGGCAATTCGGGATGGTTAATTTGCGCAATAAAGTTCCCGATGCATAGGAAATACAAAAGTGAAACATACATGTGAATATCTCCTCTCAGTTGTCAAAAGTGTATCCAAAAGTTAAAAGTAATTCAATAATTGTATTGATAGAATACGGAAAGCCAGGCACAAATATCTCAGCTGTAGGCTACCAATGCAATGTCCCATGGAATAACGGTGCAGGAGCTTCAGCCATACGCTTAGGTCCCGAGTAATTTAGAACAAAACTAGAGTTAGGCAAACTCCCTCCCACCTGTAATCCCATTGGATAACAGTGCTTCTGCTCGCCCTACTTGCCATTCCTTTCTATTGTAAACCGGAGCCCTTGTCGTGGCTTGTGGAGGAGAACGTCAATCAAAGCAAATATCAGTCATTATGGCATGTGAGACAGGTGACAGGTTTAGGATAACTGCAACACAGGTCTACTTAAAATGTGTTGTAGAAGTATTGTCTTTAAAAAAGTGTATTTCCTTTTACATTTACATTTACATTTAAGTCATTTAGCAGACGCTCTTATCCAGAGCGACTTACTTTTAATATAGTTACTTCAAAATGTGGTCATTCGTCAAAGTAGCCTAAATGTAGGCCTACATGTTCTTACATTGTTCTGACTTTATCACGTTCCGGTAACTTGATAACAAATGCAGCCTATAAGGTTTCAACCTGGAATGTATTTACCCACCTAAATCCCATAGGCCAGGTTCATTAGAAAGGTATCTAGTTTAAAACTCTGAATAGAAAGATTACCAATAGCCTTTCTCATTGTCACGTTTTAAACAGAGATGTTCGTAATGCATCGCAAACGGTTTTATGTTTGTTGTTACTCCTAACGATGAAAATGCGAAACAGGATTGCAATTTGGAAATGTATCAGTGTCATGTGTCTTCTTATGAGGTGTATTTTACATATGGGTACATTGCGCCCTCTAGTGTCTTAATTTAATCATCAAGCAGCCTTAATGTTTTGGACAATGATACTTCACCTATGGGTGATGGATGATACAAGGCAAAATGCAGATAAAATATCGCATATACTGCAGGTTAATAACGTTCAAATTGTATTCTTAAGTGACGGAATAGATGTCTCCAATAGATTAATGACTGCAATGACTCCAACACGTAAATGGTGTGTAACCGATTTTTAAATTAATTTTTAAAATGAGCTTGTCAGTGACTAAATATATCTTCAAAATGTCTGAATGACATCTAAAACATTTAATTTTGAACCATAACTGTCTGCTCAATCGTGGCAGTCGTATGCGACCAATGACCATTTGCACAATGAGGTCGTGATCAGGACATCGCCGTGCAGCAGAATCAGAGAGGACATGACTCAACCATCTTAATTGAATTACAGACAGAGGAAGGTTGGCACAGACAGCATGGACTGACAGCCAATGCACGCACCCATTCAGTGTTCCAGTAGCCTAACAGACAGAGACTAATAGTATCAAGGCAGATTAGCTTCCCACGCTGTCTTTCCTGCCTGCCAGCCAGCCAGTTAACTTGATTATGCTAAACTTGAAGTTTTCAGGATGTTTTTTATATATTTTTTAAAATCATCTTGTTATTGTGTTTATGCAAAACATTTTTAGCTCGGATGTGTTCATCTTTTACTTCAGAGTTGCCGGTTTTCAATCCATATGGGTCTTCAAAACCAGATGACCAATTGACCCAAGTCGTACGTACCTCTTGTAAAAATCAGATTGGATCTCAAACTGAGTTACAAGTTTAAAGTTCAGGGAAATACTGTGTCAATATTAGAGCAACAAAAACAAAACAGCCAAAGTGTTATGAAGAGCAAAAGAAGCATATTGTCACCAATCAGAGTTTCAGACAAGTAAAACATGCAATTCAAATAAAAAAAAATGAGTCCAAAATAAAGTTCATAAAGTTCAAATCCAAAATAAATAAGTTAGTCTAAAATCCAATCAGAGTCTAGTCCACGATCAAAAAAACAAAAACAACTCCAAACGCAAAAATGTACGAGCCCCCTTCTTAATATAAAATACATCTCAATCCAAAATGGTTTAGACCTCAATGGAACATAGTAGAATTGGACATTCGGCCTAGCAGAAATGCTTCAGATGGCTCAGTGTTCAAAGACCCAAACAAACCAACAAAAAATGTACTCCTTTGGCAATATATATTACTATTTGGCTACATTTCGTGGCTGCTAAATGCTTTTAAACACCTCAGCAACATGCAGATTCTGTTATTTGAGCGTTGACTTTGGCTTCTGTGACTTTTCAATCCAAATGTGCACAATTTATTGTGTACTTTTTTGGAAAAGCACAGGCAATATCATCTTGTCACAGTGATAATTTGTTTGATTGTCATGGCTATTGAATCTAAACACATTACCACCATATATGTAGACATCTTAAAACAGATGTTTCTCCAGTTATCGTCTCAGAATCAAAAGTGAAATCCCTTAATCTGATTACATTGGACCCCCTCAAGGACTGGAATACTGTAGCCTGTTTCCTTTTTTTAAGGTGCATGAGCACAACCCTGCAGTACATGTAATCGTAAAATCTGTCAACATACTGTAAAGCCAAGGCCCAGTAATAAAGATCAAATGCAGCAGTCAATGAGAGGATGAAAGAGTGCCGTAATCCAAAACAGACATGTGCCTCATTGAAAACTGCAGACAGAACGGGAATGAAAGCGAGGAGTTAACTCAATGGGAGAACGACAGATACAAGTGCAAATGTATTGTTCATAAGATTATATTCACAGTATTTCCATTCAAATGAATGGAACATAGTTTCAAGGCTTTCTTTCAACTCAGTCTTTAAGTAGACACAGTCGTTGCACAGTAGAATCATCTATTTTATTATTCAGGCAACGGCCGAATAAATTCAAGTGAAAGTCCTTTTAATTGACTTTTTGAAGCACTGTATGACAAAAAAAAAGATTGTTGTACAACCAGGAAGTGCGAGCCAGTGAAACAGCAGTCCCTCTTTTCAAATCCGTCTATTGCGTGTCTGTATTTGTTTACCATGCCTCCAGGTTTTAAATGGTCATCCAGGCTCTATCAGGGATTTTCCCCCGGACCCCTCGTTGCTAAGTAGAATGTAAGGGCCTTCTCTTACCCAACAAGCTCTGTTTCTCCCGTTGCGTATGCACGACCATGAATTTGCATCTCCCTGGCCGGTTGTGCTTAGCGGGTCTCAGCACCGGGATATACTGTACGTGTGAATGTCAATCAGCCAACTCGGTGGAATACATGTGCGTTGCGGGTATAAGAGATCCTCAGCCACAATATCGTGGTCATATTTTGGAGAGATATCCCACTTGTGTTGTCTAACATTGCACAGACATTTGTTCTGTGGACTGGAGAAGGAATATATATGGAAATGTGTAGAGTTTTGTTTTATTTTGTTGCAAGAGCCTTAGTGTCCCTTCATATATAAATGTTATTGATTAGTAGATCTCCCTTGATGTAGGCCTACATATGTATTTTTTTTAAATCACTATGTCTGCATTTACCCACCAGATGTCACCATTGTATCACCATGCAAAACAACTTCATGCTTCCGCAAACAATAACGGGAGAGGGTGGTGTGCTTGGAATGTTTTTGTCATCTTTATCAGGCCTCCATCCATGCACAGAAATGTAATTTTAATTGCTCCGTTCACACGAATGATCACATTTCAAGATAAGATAATGACAACGATTATACAGATCACAGTATGTTATCCCTTTGAATAATACTCTGAAACTTTAAAGCCAGCCTCAAAGGATTTAGGAGGACAGTGACAAATTGCCTCAGTTGGAGTGGGGTTCTGTTCTTTAAGCACGTATCCATTTCACACTCATGTTGGGGGTGGATAATATGGACTCCTTGGATGTCCTTTCAAACTTCAAACCCTGAGTAGAACTTTAGTTTTTTTTTTTAAACCTGAGGTGCAGCGTAAGGATTAGCTTTACCGACTGTCATGTTCAAGTTCTAATGTATGCAGCTCCAGTGACCAAGTACACGTTCCAACATGTCCTTTGCCCTGATCCTGTCCACATTTTGATTGTGCCCACATTTTTAGACAGGTGTAGACACTTGAGAGACACACTGTGAACTGATTCTGATGTAAAAACGGGCATGATCAGGACATAATCGGGGACAAGATCAGAATGAAGGACGCAGGTATAAACGGGGCTAGTGGCTTGATAATGAGACGAATGGGAACTGTATTACAAAGTCAATGGGACAGAAAAGAAGGAGGAAGTGACATTTTCAAAGGCACCTCACAGTAGGCGCTACAGACGAGAAACTGTACACGGAGAGCTGGTACATGGAGAGACATTGTCTTCCCAGTATTCTCAATCCAGTTGAGAGCGTGATAATGCTTCCTTTTATGTGTATTCATTTTGTTTGAGGAGTGTATCTGCAAATTGAATCAGTTGTTGGAGATGTTGAGTGATCGCAGGAGACATGTAAATCGATTTTTAAGGGTCTTTTTTTCCCCCCATCTGTAAGTAGGTTTCAGGCTTCGTCGCAGCTCGTAAATGCTTTACTTTGCAGGAATACAAATGAGTTCTTGGTGTCATAAACCACCACCCTTACCCTCCACTACCACATATATTTGATATGAAGAAAACTGCAGTGGACCTGTAGTATGCCAAGTCGAGGGCATCATTTTGCCATAAAGATATTGCATTAAGGGGTTTTCTTTTAGGGCTGTTCAATGACACATACAAATCTTTGATTGTAATCTTAACGCTGTGTTTAGGTTCTGATTGAAATGTGGCAGGGGACCAGGTTATGATTAAGGCTGCTATAGTTATAGTGTAGAAGTCTGAGCAATTATGTCTACAATTCAACTGTTGATGATAGAAGTACAGCACCTTTGGTGTTTACAGCACTTTTTATTCATCAACGGCAGTGAGCTTGAAATATTTCATTCTCACCCAGATGGAAGCGCTGTGTTGTCTGTGTCCATATTTCCACCTTTTCAGTATTCAAATGTGCAATTCGTATTTTTCTATGTGTGTATTATGATGGTTAAAAGCCTTCACATAATTCAAATATTGCCTCATGTTATTTTGTGCTTCATTTTATTCCACCATTTTTCCTTATCATAATGTCCCACAGTTCTGCAATCACCCAACAAATGCATTACATATTTCTCGAGGAGGAATATAATATCTTTGATAATATTACAGCCATGGAAAAGCTGTGCCCAAGAGCCTTATTTTAATGTGCTGACTGTGGGGGCAAGCACACAAGTCTCATAGGAAAGAAAGGATCCTTTGATCTGTCTCCCCTGATTCAGTGATCACATATCCTCACTGGTGGCAGAGTGAAAAAGCGCTGGGCTAAGAACTGATCCCTGAGGCACTCCACTGAGCCATGTTCAACCATGTAAGCATTTTTGGAGTTTCACCGGTGTCAAATGTACTGCAACCCAACACATTTTTTAAAAGATAGAATGAACGGGACATTCTGCCAACATCCCATGAACTTTAAAAGTGCCATTAGGATAGAAATCAATTAATAAGATCAAATTTGGCATGCTACTGTACGAAGCAAAATAAATATCACATTTCTGGTCAATAAGCCAATAATAATGTCTGGACAAAGCCCTCTATTTACCCAAATGTGAAGGAAACAGGAGTTTCAGTGAGTCCAGGAAGTGGGTCCAGGAGTTTGGCAAGCGCATACAGAGTTCCATTGAGGTTGGGAGATGTTCTGTAATTTCCGACCCCCGGCTAATGTGTTCAGCCTGCCCTGTGGTGAGGGTGTGATTTCCACTTCAGATGACAAACTTGTGCATTTGAACTCCCTCATGTCCTCCTTGTCATGTCTCTAATTAAATACATGCTCCACAGAAGTCACTGGGTAAGGTGCAATAATGGCCTCTGTGAGGGCTTCCTCCTCTTTAACTTCACTTTATGTTTGTCGACATAGGGACAAACCTCTGGACATAGAGAACTTATGTGCACAAAATCTGTCTCTACGACTGCCAAAAGCTATATACTGTAGAGTGCGGCTATAAGGCTGAATGCTTAGTTGAACAACCTCATGTCTATTCTGAACTAAATGACGTTGACAGACTGACTTCACTAGCTAATGGAGAACACTGTGACTCGGAACAGGTTCAGAAGGTGAATTTGGGTGAATATAATTCAATGCTAATGACAGCCTGTTTTGTTTCGTTTGGAAAACAGATAAGAATTTGAAGAGACATTTCCACCCCTGTCTGTGAAAGAAATTCATTTGGTTTGGGGGCAATAATGTGCAATACTCCCACCATAACGCAGATGGGTATCATGTAACAAATCTCGTTTTATCTCTCTCACATTCCTTGGAAAAATCCCTAAACTGCGATTCAATGTCACTGTACAAACACAAAACCCTCTAATCACTTGAATGCATTGCTTGTACAGAATCTCTTTGATCAAAGGTGTAGACCCTCTTGCCTTGAGTGTATCTTCAGTCCCATTCTTCATGTCCAACAATGTGAAAACAGCTGTGCTCTATCAGATGCTTCTTCACGCCTCAGTGATGCAGCAAGATATCTTACCTCGCTGCACTATTTTCATAGTTCATTTCATACAGCTGTAATCTGTAATAATAAAGCTGTTGAAGAAAAGCGCTTTCCTTAGTAATTCAGCTTTCATGTCCCGCTTCAATAGTACTAAGTATCGGATGTAAGTTCTTGTTGTGCGTCTTTAAGAAACATCTGCATAGTGATATGTAGCTACATTAGTGTGTGCATTATGAACTGTTGGGAAATGTGAATGCCATCTATGAACATTTGAACATCTTGGTCACGTTCTGTTATAATCTCCACCCGGCACAGCCAGAAGAGGACTGGCCACCCCTCATAGCCTGGTTCCTCTCTAGGTTTCTTCCTAGGTTCTGACCTTTCTAGGGAGTTTTTCCTTGCCACTGTGCCTCTACACATACATTGCTTGCTGTTTGGGGTTTTATGCTGGGTTTCTGTACAGCACTTTGAGACATCAGTTGATGTAAGAAGGGCTTTATAAATACATTTGATTTTCAGCTATTGTTCTTGAAACAAGGACGTTTATCATATTTGCTCCGATGGAGTCTCAGTAAATGATCCCTTGTTTATTAAACTTCTTTTGAGGGACTAGGGTTTGTGTAGCATTATATGTCAGCGTAGGTTAATGCCAATATTGTACAGTATGTGTAGTATGTAATTACTGGTGAAATGTAATCCTAGTATCATGTTTATCAGGTTGTTACCTGTTTATTAGGTTGTTGCCGTGACATTTATACCTTGACACGCCCCTCACTATTGTGGTTCAAGCATTCATGACATAACCCTGAAGAAGGCACAGTGATGCCGAAACGTTGGTGTTTTACTCAGTAAATTACTAGGAGTTTCTATGTATATATATATATATAGTGTGTGTGACTCTCTTTATTTATTTTATACCGTGACATTTATAGTCAGCATTTTTCTTGTTACCCCACACATGGATTTTAGCAATTGCAATCTGACCAGACCACACAAATCAAATGGCAAAAAATATGTCCTTCAAAGCATATACTTCTGATACAGTGTTGCCATTCTACAACATTTGCCTTTGGGAGTCGATTAAGTGACTTAATCACTGTTTAAGTGACTAGCGTTGAACTCGTGGCATTGTTTTCTTCACTCTGTGAAAGAAGGATGTGGGTTATTATCAAGACGGTGTACTCCGGAGAAACACTATTGTATTATCATTTTTCCATTACAGAGAACAGAGAGTTCATAATTGTGTAAAATAGACGCATTCGGGCCATCAGCCGAGCAACTCATTTTTCCTCTGTGAAATTACTCACAATTAGGTCCATTGAGCCAACTGTCATCAAGGAAAATCAGGCTCCTTTGCTAATTAAAGGAGAGATTTTCCCATTGTTTACACAAAACATGATAAAGTATTCAGGAACAGTGGCCCCTGTGAATAGCAGGAAAGTGTTCTTTCATCCCTAAGGCCGTCGTGCGGGTCCTTAGGCATCAACATTTGTCAGAGCTTTTTGATTGAGGACTCAGAAAGACAAGTCACCTGCATCTCTCGTGTTGTCAAGAGGAGCGATGAGAGACACGCGTTGTCTGAAGTGTATGACTCGCAGTTGCCTCTGTGTGTGTGTGTGTGTGTGTGTGTGTGTGTGTGTGTGTGCGTGCGTGCGTGCGTGGGTGCATGTGTGTGTGTGTGTGTGTGTGTGTGTGTGTGTGTGTGTGTGTGTGTGTGTGTGTGTGTGTGTGTGTGTGTGTGTGTGTGTGTGTGTGTGTGTGTGTGTGTGTGTTTGTCAGCCCTCCGTGACTAAGATAGCCTGAGGTCAGCTGGCAGCCCAGGTGAGCGGGGTGGTGGTGACGCAAGGAGGAGAGAAGGGGAGGCTGGGTAGATGGCTGTCGGATTACCTTACCGCAGTCTGAGGCTGTCTTTGTGTGGACGACCAAGGGAGACCCGGGCTACCTGTGACTCACTAGGTTCAGGTGTCAGTCAAAACCAGCTTCGCTGCAAGTGGAATGTGGTGAACAAGACTGTGTGGTCTCTGGAACCCGGTGTAGAGATAATTTCTGCCCTCAGCGCAACAATGTGACACCTCTGCACTTCTGCTAGCATGGCAGCAACACCTAAGGTTGAGAGAGAAAACGCAGCCCATCTATTAAAAGAGTGTAATGAAATGCCAGGTGCATATGTCCGGAGGCAGCGTGAACAGAGGTAACTATTCAGATATCGAACAGTGCACCTTTTATCCTGCTCATGTTCCTTTTTAACATCCTCAAACATTGGAGGAATCAAACACAGTTAACAGGTGTAGGGGGAAAGCAAAATTGATATTCCTTCTGCGCTACTATAGGTGGGCTATATGTCTTGATTCAAAAGGACATACATTTGGACTGGACTACCATATTAGCAAACTCCCTTCTGTTTCACAGAGAATGTATTATTTTGTTCCTTATCAGAAGAGAACAATTTCACATATGCATTGTGCAGGCCCACACTACAGGACTACATTGTAGAGTGTTAGCAGTAATCTACTCAATGGCAGAGCAAACACAAAGTGCTCATTTCAAAACAACAGCACATACATTCCCTTTGTCTCTTATCTCACTAAATGGCAAATGTTCAGATTCAAGCCTACTCAAACAGCTGCCAAAAGCATTCCTCTTTCAGAGTGATGGAGAGTGGTCTAAATGAAGTGGATGGTGTGTGTGTGTGTGTGTGTGTGTGTGTGTGTGTGTGTGTGTGTGTGTGTGTGTGTGTGTGTGTGTGTGTGTGTGTGTGTGTGTGTGTGTGTGTGTGTGTGTGTGTGTGTGTGTGTGTGTGTGTGTGTGTGTGTGTGTGTGTGTGTGTGGTGGTGGTTGACTAGGACAACACAGCATCCACTATTTCTCTCTTGCGGTGCTTCATTGTGGACACTTGTGTGTCAGTTTGTATATGCAAAGGCTTCCCGACTGCTGCGTACAGAGAGATGCACAAATCATTTATTCATTTGTCAAGGATTGCCCATCCAGTACTCAGCAGCACGTACCTCGGGCAAGACAGCTGCTCAAAGACTTCCCTTCTTAAATCAGCCCCTAACGGCATCCGATTTTTCAGTCCTTTCGCAAGATTGATGTCGCATGCCTGTTACTAAAGACGAGCAAACAGCTGGATTTGATCAGAACAGAGCCCATTTTATAACTGACACTCAGCTATAACACCAACTGTCTTGTCAAGGAGTCGATTCACAGGGAATAAAATGACTGAGGATGCTGTACATGCTCCGATGATGTAAAGGCCTTCTCTTGCCTCTTTACCAATAATGAATGTCTCCTTTGATCAATTCTGCAATATTCCAGTTAATACACTTGTCAGTGAAATCACGTTTGCTAATGTCACCATCTATGCTTCTCTCACACACACCTATACACACATCCTATAAGACATTAATACGGACAGACATGTTGTTTTACTCTCATCTGACCTAGCTGCCACCAATCTATCGAATCTCTCCCAGCAGTTATTTAATTCGCTAACATGTCTCATCAGTCACAGCAAATAGTTCCGCCCGTCCATGTCAAACCCACAGCTTCCTGAGTCCATCTTGCCTCAAAGACACATCTTTAAGTACTTATTGAAGAGGATCAATACGTAAGTGCAGTAGTAGAAACTGCCTCGATAGACCGCCCTCCTCGTTAACTCATAGAGGGAGGAAATCAGAACGTCGAAATAAAATGACAGTTCCCTTTATTGGATACCATTTTACAATCCGAGAAATGTTAAGTTATTATTTGAAAAAAAAGTTTTATCTCATAATTCACCAATTATCCATTAACCATCCTTGACATGTTGTGGTTGCAGTTGTCTCATTAGTTTGGGGTTTACACATACTTAATAAATGCACCGAAACATATGATATGATACGTGAAAACTGTGAGCTAGTTGAAACTGATGTTGTCGTTTGTCAACAGTATTTTCCGTGAGATTTACTATGATATCAACTCAGATGTTCTAGAAGCTCAGTCAATAGTGTAGAACGCAGGAAGTATACAGTGCCTTCAGAAAGTATGCACACTTGACATTTTTGTGTTACAGGACTGAATTTAAAATTAATAAAAAAATATTTAAAAAATCCATTGGCCTACACACAATACCCCATAATGTCAAACTGGAATTTTGACTAATTAATTGAAAATGAAAAGCTGAAATGTTTTGAGTCAGTAAGTATTCAACCCCGTTGTTTTTGTAAGCCTAAATAAGTTCAGAGTAGAAATGTTCTTAACAAGACTCACTCTGTGTGCAATAATAGTATTTACCTTGATATTTTAATGACTACCTCATCTCTGTACCCCACATATGCTGCTCATTCGAGCAGTGAATTTCAAACACAGATTCAATCACAAAGACCAGGGAGGTTTTCCAATGTCTCTCAAAGAAGGGCGCCTATTGGTAGATGGAGGGGTGTAAGGTACTTAATTAAAAGTACTGTAATCTACTTAAGTTGTTTTTTTGGGGGGATATCTGTACTTTACTATTTTTGACAACTTTGACTTTTACGCCTCTACATTCCTAATGAAAATAATGTACTTTTTACTCCATACAGTTTCCCTGACACCCAAAAGTACTCGTTACATTTCGAATGCTTAGCAGGACATGAACATTTTCGAATTCACGCATTTATCAAGAGAATATTCCTGGGCATCCCAGGTCATTTTACTGGGTGACTTTCACATTTACGTGAGTTGGAGTTTAAAGACTGTGATAGGAGAAAACTGAGGATGGATCAACAAAATGTTAGTTGTATTGTTTTTGTATTTGTTTTGTAACCTTTATTTAGCTAGGCATAGTTAGGCATAATTACTCCACCATACTAACCCAAATTTACAGAGTGTAAAAGAGGAAGACCATGCAGAATAAAAAATATTCCAAAACATGCATCTTGTTTGCAACAAGGAACTTAAGTAATGCTACAATAACAATTGGACAAGCAATTAACATTTTTGTCCTGAATACAACGTTTTATGTTTGGGGCAAATCCAATACAACACATTTCTGAGTACCACTCTCATATTTTCAAGCATAGTAGTGGCTGCATCATTGTATGGGTATGCTTGCAATTGTTAAGGACTGGGGAGTTTTTCAGGATAAAAAAGAAACAGAATGGAGCGAAGTACAGACACAATCCTAGAGGAATACCTGGTTCAGTTTGCTTTCCACTTGACAATGGAAGATTAATTCACCTTTCAGTAGGACAATAAGCTTAAACATAAGGCCAAATGTACACTGGAGTTGCTGCTTAACAAAAAGACAGTTTTGACAAAAATCTACTTGAAAATACATGGCAAGACCTGAAAATGGTTGTCTAGCAATGATCAACAACCAATTTGACAGAGCTTGAAGAAAAAACGAATGTGCAAATGTTGCACAATCCAGGTGTGGAAATCTCTTAGAGACTTTCTCATTCAAAGGTTTTTATTTTTTTTATTTTTTTACTGTTTTCTACATTGTAGAATAATAGTGAAGACATCAAAAATATTAAATAACACACATGGAATCACATAGTAACCAAAAAAGTGTTAAACAAATCAAAATGTATTTTATATTTGAGATTCTTCAAAGTAGACACCATTTGCCTTGATGAAAGCGTTGCACACTCTTGGCATTCTCTCAACCAGCTTCACCTGGAATGCTTTTCCAACAGTCTTGAAGGAATTGGCCCAGCATCATCCGGGTTGGGCCGGTGTAGGCCGTCATTGTGAATAAGAATTTGTTCTTAACTAACTTGCCTAGTTAAATAAAGGTAAAATAAATAAATAAAAAGCAAACCAGATGGGATGGCATATCAATGAAAAATGCTGTGGTAGCCATGTTGGTTAAGTGTGCCTTGAATTTGAAATAAATCACAGACAGTGTCACCAGCAAAGCCCACCATCACACTTCCTCCATGCTTCACGGTAGGAACCACACATACAGAGATCATCTGTTCACCAAGTCTGTGTCTATCAAAGACACTGCGATTGGAAGCAAAAATTTCCTATTTTGGCTCTTCAGACCGAAGGACAGATTTCCATTGCTCATGTTTCTTGGCCCAAGCAAGTCTCTTCTTATTTTTGGTGTCCTTTAGTAGTGGTTTCTTTGCATAAATTCGACCATGAAGGCCTGATTCACACAGTCTCAACAGTTGATGTTGAGATGTGTCTGTTACTTGAACTCTGTGAAGCATCTATTTGGGCTGCAATTTCTGCAATTTCATAGGCTGGTAACTCTAATGAACTTATCCCCTGCAACAAAGTTAACTCTGGGTCTTCCCTTCCTGTGGCAGTCCTCATGAGAGACAGTTTCATCATGGCACTTGATGTTTTTTGCGACTGCACTTGAAGAAACTTTAAAAGTTCTTGAAATGTTTCCTATTTTCTGACCTTCATGTCTTAAATTAATGATGGACTGTCTCTTCGCTTATTTGAGCTGTTCTTGGCATAATATGGACTTGGTCTTTTACCAAATAGGGCTGTCTTCTGTACACCACCCCTACTTTGTCACAACACAATTGATTGGCTCAAATGCATTAAGAAGGAAAGACATTCCACAAATGAACTTTTTACAGGGCAAATCTGTTAATTGAAATGCATTCCAGGTGACTACATCATAAAGCTGGTTGAGAGGATGCGAAGAGTGTGCAAAGCTTTCACCAAGGTAAATGGTGTCTACTTTGAAGAATCTCAAATATAACATACATTTTGATTTATTTAACACTTTTTTGGATAATACATGATTCCATATTTCCTAGTTTTGATGTCTTCACTATTATTTTACAATGTAGAACATATTAAAAATAAAGATGAGTAGGTGTGTCCATTCACTGTATGTAAATGAGATATTTCTGTATTTCATTTTCAATACATTTGTAAATATTTGTTTTCACTTGTTCATAATGGGGTATTGTGTGTAGATGCGTGAGAGAGAGAAAATCAATTTATTCCATTTTTGATTCAGGCTGTATGTCAACAAAATGTGTAATAAGTCCAGGGGTATGAATAGTTTCTGAGGGCACTGTAGAATGAGCTGGGGGGGGGGGGTTCTTAAAAGAAAGATACACATTTGTACAAATAATGCAAAAGCAATGGCACTGGCCTGATCTACAGAGAGCACACCTGATGACGTCTTCATTTTCTTAGCATTTCCTTTATTTCCCAGAGGAAGGCTACTGTGTGCTCTGTGCATATGGGGGTGGGGACGAGGAGAGGATACAGATGAGTGATTTATTGGAATGGCTCTTTTTCCTCTCTCAAAGGAGCTGTATGTCTGATATGTTTACGTTCAGCCTACTAAACACGCTAAAGGATTTTGACTCTAGATACTTGAATAAATACATTTTGTTGAGGACACATGACTTCTTAGAGCAAAGAGAACTGCTTGTAAAATATTTTTGATCCATAGGTTGATGAAATAGTAATTAATGACACTAAGAATTAAGGCATTTTTCGAGCCCTAAAATGGGCTTGTTTGGAAAAAGTCGGTTTTGTGTTCAAGTTCATTGTTCCTGTACAACACAATGATGGTGAGTTGGAGGGGTATACCAAGTTGTGTAGCATGATGAAAGAAAATACCAGGTGCTGTAGCCACTGGAGAGCAGGTGAGACTTCGAAACATTTGAACAGCGGTCGAATAGTTAATTGCGTGAAAAGGACAGCTGTGCCGATCTGGTTGTTACTGGAGTAGCTGAATAAAAAGCCACCCTGTAACATGAATATTGCATAATCAAACATGGAGACATGACATGGTTATCATATGTAGAACTTTTATTTGATCATTTACGGATGTCAGATTCATTTCCTATGCTCTCAAGATCAGTTGGCTTCGTGGGTTGTTTCGTTGCTGTGAAAATAAACAGATGATAATTTACACTGAGCAAAACTATGAATGCAAACGTGCAACAATTTCAAAGATGTGACTGAGTTACGGTTCATAGGAAATACATCAATTGAAATAAATGTATTGGGCCCTGATCTACAGGTTTCACATGACTGGGAAGTCACGTAGGCTTGATTACCAACGATGATGAGACAGTCTACAGGGCGGAGGTGAGGGCTCTGGGATTGTGGTGCCTGGGAAAACAACCTCTCACTCAACGTCGACAAAACAAAGGAGATCGGGCACTTCAGGAAACCGCAGAGGGTGCACCCCCCTATCTACATTGACGGGACAACAGTGGAGAAGGTGGAAAACTTCAAGTACACAATCACTGGCAAACTGAAATGGACCACCCACACAGACAGTGTGGTGAAGAAGACGCAACAGAGCTTCTTCAACATCAGGAGGCTAACTAAAACCCTCACAAACTTTTACAGGTATAACCGCCTGGTATGGCAACTGCACCACCTGCAACCGCAAGTCTCTCCAGAGGGTGGTGCGGTCTGCACAACTCATTACCCAGAAGGCGAGGTCAGTACAGGTGCATCAAAGCAGGGGCCGAGAGACTGAAAAACAGCTACTATCTCAATGCCGTCAGACTGCTAATCACGTGTATGTGACCAATAAGATTTGATTTGATTTGGGAATACAGATATGCATCTGTTGGTCACAGATACAGTACCTTAGAAAAAAGGTAGGGGCGTGGATAAGAAAAACAGTCAGTATCGGGTGTGACCACCATTTGTCTCATGCAGTATGACCCATCTCCTTCGCATAGAGTTGATCAGGCTGTTGATAATGTTGTCCCGCTCCTTTTCAATGGCTGTGCGAAGTTGCTGGATATTGGCGGGAACTGGAACACGCTGTCACACACATCAATCTAGCGCATGGATCCAGTGACATGTCTGGTGTGTATGCAGGCAAGATCTGGGACATTTTC
Organism: Oncorhynchus keta; assembly: GCF_023373465.1. Classification (NCBI taxonomy): domain Eukaryota; kingdom Metazoa; phylum Chordata; class Actinopteri; order Salmoniformes; family Salmonidae; genus Oncorhynchus; species Oncorhynchus keta. The sequence goes on from NC_068450.1 coordinate 39,003,896, forward strand.
AGCTTCCAGGAAATGTGTACAGATCCTTGTGACAAGGGGCCGTGCATTACCATGCTGAAACATGAGAGGATGGTTGCGGATGAATGGCACGACAATGGACCTCAGGATCTCGTCACGATGTCTCTGTGCATTCAAATTGACATGGATTAAATGCAATTGTGTTCGTTGTCCCTAGCTTATGCCTGCCCATACCGTAACCTCATCGCCACCACGGGGCACTCTCTTCACAATGTTGACATCAGCCCACACGACGTCTGCCACCTGCCCGGTAGAGTTGAAACCACGATTCATCCGTGAAGAGCACACTTCTCCAGCATGCCAGTGGCCAACGAAGGTGAGCATTTGCCCACTGAAGTTGGTTATGATGCCAAACTGCAGTCAGGTCAAGACCCGGGTGAGGATGACGAGCACGCAGATGAGCTTCCCTGAGATGTTTTCTGTTTGTGCAGAAATTCCTTGGTTGTGCAAACCCACACTTTCATCAGCTGTCTCAGACGATCCCGCAGGTGAAGAAGCCGGATGTGGAGGTCTTAGGCTGGAGTGGTTACACTTGGTCTGCGGTTGTGGGGCCAGTTCGACTTACACATTCTCAAAAAAAACATTGGAGGAGGCTTATGAAATAACATTAAATTCTCTGGCAGTCAGCATGCCGAATGTGCGCTCCCACAAATGTTGAGACATCTGTGGCATTGTGTTGTGTGACAAAACTGCACATTTATTGTCCCCAGCACAAGGTGCACCTGTGTAATGATCATGCTGTTTAATCAGCTTCTTGATGTGCCACACCTCTCAGGTGGACTGTTTATCTTGGAAAAGGAGAAATGCTCACTAACAGTTTTAGAGTAAGCTTTTGGTGTGTATGGATCATTTTGGGGATCTTTTATTTCAGCTCATGAAACATGGGACAAACACATTACATGTTGAGTTTATATTTTTGTTCAGTATAGTCAGCAACAAGGACACTTCAGTTAATAATTGACAGAGTAAGTGTTTTGAAATATCACAACAGGGAGACATAAGCAAATAAGCAACCATGTTTAGTGTGACTAGGGCTTGTTTTGGGTGGGGTGGTGGAGGCCTGTGTGTGGTCGACCCTGACAGGGCATCTCATCTGTTGATGGGGGCCAGGCTTTTTCATTTCCTCAGAGCTAATTACATACCAAGCCATGTGATAGTAGTCAGATGGGACACCCCCGAAAGCACAGTGAGAATATGTTCCGACCAGACACAAAAAAAGAAGATGGTACCCATGCATGTTTTTCTTAGGCAAAAGAGCATGGGGACTTTTGCAGCATGTCACCTAACTGCTTTGACGTTATGTCAACTACTGCAAAATGATTCTCCTGTGTCTATAACCTTCCTCCCTGGCACAATATTGGCTTGAAGCTATCCTAGAGTAAATCCACTGGTGCACATACTGTGCTACCTTAGCCCTTCAAACGCCCCATTTCCATCAGCTGATAATATTGATTATAGTCATGTTCCTCGGTGCATCATTTATTGACATTAGCAGCCATATACTTCATAAAGTTCATTCCCTAATCAGAGTGGAAGGTGATGAGTTCTCCCATCAGAGTCTCATCTGTCGGACTTTGAAGCTTGGTACATTCTCCTTGAGAGTACTTTTCAAATGGAAAGCGACGTGGGTCATGCAGGTGCTGACCTCGACATCTTTAATGTTTCTCTTGATAGTCTGGAGCGGAGTGAAGGCAATTTAATATGTGAATATGGCTGGCAAGCAGACTGAATTCTAATTCACCTCATGAAGTTGCAGAATTGGAAGGAAATTAACCGTTTACCCGGTCAGGAGAAGTCTAGCCAGTTTGACCAGCCCTCTAGTTTCCAACAAGTCAACGTCTCAAAATGGCTGACAGAGGGACGGCATGGTAGCAGCTAAGTAGTATCTTCATGGAGCTATTTGGGACAGCTGTGACCGCTTTCACCCAGCCTAATATATCTCTCATCTGGGTGCATGAATAAGCAGGCTGAAGTTGATGAGTGGCCAGGAGTGGCTGATGGAGATAAGGGGGAATGGCTGGGCCCAGAGACACCATCGCTCAGCCTGTCACAGCACGCCGCCCACATTAATTAGCCCGTATAACTCACAGTTGATCTGGCACAGCCGCCTACTTTACCGGTAGCTAGGCAAAATCAACTGAAAAATGGATGACCCCTGATCACACCACTTTGGTATGCTACAGTTTTCCTCGCAACCTGTGATGAGAGATGTATAGACTGTTACACTTCGCTCATCCGACCATGAGATAGTCATTAGATTTGCATGGCTAATACTTTTATGAACACATTCTGTTACAGGTAGGTATGTTTCATTTTCTTAGCAAATTAACAAAATGGCGACCAACAGATTACACTAAAAGGCAACAGTGTCCATTCCTCTTAAGCCAGTGGCTGTGTGTCAGTCCCAACCTTGAGATGAGGACATATAGACCCCAGAAGAGGCACAAAGGGGGTCATTATCATTTTTGGCAGCCATCCCGTGTAAACCCAAAGGGTCCTCTTCCATATTCATCAGGGTGATTATGGGCTGACCTCCGTGTGCTATTAATTCTCAGCTGATATACACCTACCACAGCCCACAGAGGAGTGTAAGCAAACCTGACACCCAGCCAATTACATTTCCCAGAGGTGAGGGAGAGGGTGTCGGTGGGGTGTTGGGGAGGTTGCAGTGGTGGGATCAATTCACTGTTTGCTTGGACACGCCACATTAATAAGATGGCTAACATCCTGCACCAGCAATCCAGTTTGAAAGGAAAAGCCTTGTGGTTCTGTCACAGAGAATAACACCGCATGAAGCAACTGCCCTGAATCAAATTGACTGGCCAATATCTTATTTAGAAGTATTGTATAATTAAGAAGGATTAAGGTTCTGTTTGTTTTCCACAATCAATTTAGACTTATTCTCTGTGTGAACGTACGAAGAGTGACCATTTCAATTAAATGCTCAACAAAAATGTTAATCCCCTGACCCCCCTAAGAGTTCAGCCCGTAATTATAATTATATCCAATTAAAACATAGCTGAGATACCTCATTTCCTAATCGGTGAGTTAGGCCAGGCTCCTCATTTCGAGCCTTTCACATCCAGACCAGGATTAAATTGCCATTTTGAAGATACTAAACAACTCAATTAAAACTGACAGACACTATCAGCGAGTACCGAGTTGAAATTCAATCGAGTGAGGTCTGGCCTTGAAAATGCACTGTGTGAGATGTACATTCATCTCTACAGTACGTGCCTGGTCCTGTGGTGTCTGAGTCCGGCTCATTCATGATGGAGCTCAGCAAAGAGCAGCAGGTGTAGGCTCTAGAATACAGAATACAAACCCTGTTCCCTTAGTATTCCAATGGCTTTTCACTAGATGCTGTTGACTTTATGGCTCATTATAAAGAGGAATAATACATAATACATAGATAAAGTGCAATGTATTTACATTAGGGCATTTGAATTTTGTTTTATGTCATTGCAACAATGGGATTCCTGAATGTTCATCTGACAAATGCCCTGGAGCGGTTTTCTGAGAAGAATTGGATCCGTTTGTGGTGGAAAACACAAACAACTTGCTGAATAGTAGAAATCTAAAGATGAAGATTTGTTTTGGTCCCAGGGGAGATTTGGAGCTGAATGAAATCTTCCCTGACAATGACACACGAAGACTGTTTATCATAACAAGAGTTATAGCAGGGTGTCTGAAGAAAAACCTGGATACTGCCAACGTTTTATTCTCTATATAGAGTACAACCGGAGGCAATGTTGATATGGAGGCTCATACTAACGTCCTGTATTGGAAGCCAGCAATTGGCTGTAGACATGTGTTCATATACAGTTGAAGTCAGAGGTACGCGCTTAGCTGAAGGACAGATATACCAATCACAGGGCAATCGCAGCCAACCCCTGGGCTATGGCTGTGGACACAAAAGTGTGCAAGAAGTCCCGCTACGACCCTGGAACTGAACACCTCCCTCTGCAACTGGATCCTGGACTTCCTACAGGACCCCCCCAGGGGTGTGTGCTTAGCACCCTTTCTGTATTCCCTATTCACATAAGATGATGTGCCATGCACAACTTCAAATCCATCATCAAGTTTATTGATGACATGACAACAGCGATGAGACAGGGGTGGTCAGAGACCTGGCAGTGTGGTGCCAGGACAACAACCTCTCCCTCAAGACCATGGAGCTGATCAAGGAGCTGATCGTGGACCACTGGAAACAGGAGCAGGTGCACACCATCATCCACATTGACAGGGCTGCAGTGGAGAGGATCAAGCGCTTCAAGTTCCTTAGTGTCTTAATCACTGAGGACTTAACATGGTCTTCTCACACCAGCACACTCGTGAGGAAGGCACAGCAGTGCCTCTTCTCCCTCAGAAGGCTGAAACAATTTGGCATGTCCTGTCAGATCCTTAGGAACTTTTACAACTGCACCATGGAGAGCATCCTAACTGGTTGTATCACCGTCTAGTATGGCAACTGCACAGCCCTCGATGGTCTTACAGAGGGTGGTGCGGATGGCCCAGCGCGTCACTGGGGGTGATCTCCTAGCCATCCAGGACGTTCTTTCTCAGGCCGTGTCTGAGAAAGACACACAAAAAAATCACAACATTTCCAGCCATCCGAGACATGGATTGCTCTCCATGCTCCCATCCAGCAGGCGGTACCGGTGCATCAAGGCTCAGACCAACAGACTCTTAACCCTGGCCATAAGACTGTTGGCTAAGAACTACTGCTCCCCCACACACATATGTTGTTGCTAAAATGATTATAGATTAAATGTATTACTACCACTACACTGATGTTCGTTGATTCTTGACATATATTTATAGCTACTTTATATACATGTAAACTTCTATTTACATGTATATAAAAGTATATATATATTACCATAAGTATTTGAATTCATGTTAGTTGACAACTCAACCAAATGTAAATCAAAACTAGATATGGAAATGATGTCTGTGCCAAGTAGGTAAACCATTAAAAATGCTCTCCCCTGTAGTCCAAACAAACATCGTGCTGAGGCACATCCAAGGTTGAATGGCAATACTGAAAGGATTTAGAATGTATGGCAGCCAACAAAGATTTCAATCACTATAAAGCACTCTCACATTTCTATGTTGAAGCTGTGTTTTGAAGTACAGTAATTTCAGTATATTCCCTATTCAGTCAGTTTGGGTGGTTCTTTACAGCATGGTCTACATTTGTTCTCCCTGGGCCATCACGGCTTAAAGAGGCATCTAAAATAGAAACAGCATAGCCTGCAATTATACAATTCTAGGCATGGAAATATAGATCACACAGACTGGCAAGACCAGATCACGATCTGCATAAATAGACATCAAAGAGGCATGAGTCACGCATTACAGATGTTGGATCTTAATATGACCCATTTCATTGCAGGAGGAAAATAGTCCTGCAGCAGGAGAATTCATTTTTAATATTTAGAATCGCTGCCAGGGAGCAGCTGGAAGCAGTGTTTGTGGGCTATACAATGCAGTATCGTCCTTAGGGGGCTATGGTTTGGGGAAGGCTCTGCAAACCAACCGACCTCATACCATCGGGTGTCATCAAGTATTCTCACGGCTTGCAAGAGCATTGTGAACTGCCATAGTGCATTGGTCTGAGCAGCACGCTTCGGAACTGCAGTCACCAGATACCCAAGCCTCAAAACCAGAAAAATGTGGAAATTAAAATATTTGAACTGATTTTCCTGTATCTGTGCATTAGTCCTTAAAACACAGTCCATTGCACAAAATAAGTAATTCCCAAGTGAGGTACATCAATGAGATTAACCTCAAACATTGATAAGCTTGTTCGGTACATGAGGCACAATTTTATCATGACCAGCAGTTTTCTTTTAATAGACAGGACAGGAGTTAACAGGTATTTGTTCTAGCCCTTCACTAACACCCAATTCAACTAATTGTGGTTAAAATTGAAGACTTGCACACCGTGCAATCCCTGGGACAGAAATAATGTCAGTATTTTAGAATGAGTTTAATAAGTTACAATGTCCTGACAAATCTGCATGATAAACAATAACATGGGTGAATCTATTTCTATCTAACTTTGTGATGTTGGTGCACATTCCTGAGTAATATCCTGGGATTATCCTGGTGGCGGCGAGATTCACAACAAGTTGTTTACATCTACAGGGTGTCAGGGTGGGATGTCCTTCAACCTGGAACAAGCAGAGACAAGGGGAGAGAAATTCACTTCACTGCTCAAATTTCAGTGATGGTTGAAGTTGCTGAAGCCACAACTACCTTTACTAAGTTTCAATCGTTTTGTTAACAGTTTTGCATATTTTTAGGCTTGGTCAAGTTGTTTACAGTAAGAGTAAAATAATTTAGCCTCTAATTTGAACTAGTAACACCAACTCGAATGGTGCAATATAGACAATATAGACCTGGCTGGAGTTTCCATGCACCGGCAGAACAGAGACGCTACCCATGGTAAGACGAAGGGTGGGGGTGTGTTATTTTGTGAATAACAGCTGGTGCGCGATGTCTAATATTAAAGAAGTGTCAAGGTATTGCTCGCCTGAGGTAGAGTACCTTATGATAAGCTGTCGACCACACTATCTACCAAGAGAGTTCTCATCTGTATTATTCGTAGCCATCTATTTACCACCACAAAGCGAAGCTGGCACTAAGACCGCTCTCAACCAACTCTATAAGGCCATAAGTAAAGAAGACAATGCTCATCCAGAAGCGGCTCTCTTAGTGGCCGGGGACTTTAATGCAGACAAACTTAAATCAGTTTTACCACATTTTTACCAGCAAGTCACATGTGCAACCAGGGGGAAAAAAATCCTAGACCACCTTTACTCCACGCAAAGAGATGCAAAGAAAGCTTTCCCCACGGAAGTATCCGTGACTCGCTCAATACAGAAGTGGTCAGATGATGTTTTGCTAGCACAGACTGGAATATGTTCCGGTATTTATCCAATGGCATTGAGGAATGCATCACCTCAGTCATTGGCTTCATCAATAAGTGCATCGATGATGTCATCCCCACAGTGATTGTACGTACATATCCCAACAAGAAGCCATGGATTACATGCAACATCCGCATCGAGCTAAAGGCTAGAGCTGCCGCTTTCAAGGAGCGGGAGACTAATCCGGACGCTTATAAGAAATCCTGCTATGCCCTTAGACGAACCATCAAGCAAGCAAAGTCTCAATACAGGAGAAAGATTGAATCCTACTACACCGGCTCTGACGCTCGTCGGATGTGGCAGGGCTTGAAAACTATTACAGGCTACAAAGGGAAACCCAGACGCAAGCTGCCCAGTGACGGGAGCCTTCCAGATGAGCTGAATGCCTTTTATGCTCGCTTCAAGGCAAGCAACACTGAAACATGCACGAGAGCAACAGCTGTTCTGGATGACTGTGTTATAACGCTCTCGGTAGCCGATGTCAAGAAAACCTTTAAACAGGTCAACATTCACAAATCCGCTGGGCCAGACGGATTACCAGGACGTGTCCTCAAAGCATGCTCAGATCAACTGTCAAGTGTCTTCACTGACATTTTCAACCTCTCCCTGACTGAGTCTGAAATACATACATGTTTCAAGCAGACACCCGTAGTCCCTGTGCCCAAGAAAGCGAAGGTAACCTACCTAAATCATTACCCCCCCCTGTGGCACTCACGTCATTAGCCATGAAGTGCTTTGAAAGGCTGGTCATGGCTCACATCAACAGCATCCTCCCGGAAACCCTAGACATACTCCAATTTGCATGCCGCCACAACAGATCCACAGATGACGCAATCTCAATCTCACTCTACACTGCCCTTTCTCACCTGGACAAAAGGAACACCTATGTGAGAATGCTGTTCATTGACTACAGCTCAGCGATCAACACCATAGTGCCCACGAAGCTCATCAATAAGCTAAAGACTCTGGGACTAAACACCTCCCTCTGAAACTGGATCCTGGACTTCCTGACGGACCGCCCCCAGTTGGTAAGAAATAGTAGGCAACAACACATCTGCCATGCTGATCCTTAGCATTATTAAGTTTGCTGACGACGCAACAGTGTCTGATCAGTGTCTGATCAGTGTCTGATCATCGACAGCGATGAGACGGCCTATAGGGAGGAGGTCAGAGAACTGGCAGTGTGATGCCAGGACGACAACCTCTCCCTCAATGTGAGCAAGACAAAGGAGCTGATCGTGGACTTCAGGAAAAGGTGGGCCGAACAGGCCCCCATTAACATCGACGGTGCTGTAGTGGAGCGGGACGAGAGTTTCAAGTTCCTTGGTGTCCACATCACCAACGAACTATCCATGGTTGAAACACACCAAGACAGTCGTGAAAAGGGCACCTCAAAACTTTTCCCCCTCAGGAGACTGAAAAGATTTGTCATGGGTCCCCAGACACTCAAAAGGTTCTACAGCTGCACCAAGGAGAGCATCCTACCCGGTTGCATCACTGCCTGGTATGGCAACTGCGCTCGGCATCTGACCATAAGGCACTACAGAGGGTAGTGCGAATGGCCCAGTACATCACTGGGGCCAAGCTTCCTGCCATCCAGGATCTATGTAATAGGCGGTGTAAGAGGAAAACCCATAAAATTGTCAGAGACTCCAGTCACAGAATTTATAGATTGTTTTCTCTGCTACCACAAGGCAAGCGGTACAGGAGCGCCAAGTCTAGGACCAAAAAGCTTCTCAACAGCTTCTACACCCAAGCCATTAGACTGCTGAACAATTCATAAAAATCGCCACCTGACCATTTACATTGACACCCCCTCCCCCTCTAGTACACTGCTGCTACTCGCTGTTTGTTTGTTACCTATGCATAGTCACTTTGCCCCCCCCACCTACATGTACAGATTACCTCAACTAGCCTGTACCCCTGCACATTGACTCAGTACCGGTGCCCCCTGTATATAGTCTCGTTATTGTTACTTTTATTGTGTTACTTTTTATTATTACATTTTATTTTAGCCTACTTGGTAAATATTTCTTTCTTCTTTAACTGCACTGTTGGTTAAGGGCTTATAAGTAAGTACTTCACGGTAAAGTCTACACTTGTATTCGGCGCATGTGGCAAATAAAGTTTGATTTGATTTTCAACACAATAGGGGAAGGGAAAGTGGCAAGAGAAAGTTAGCTAATGCTAGCTAGGTAAACAGACACTGCATGCAGCTAGTAAAACAGACACATCAACAGAATGCACAAATAATAACTAGGCTAGAAAGCCTAGATTGAACAGAATACAGCTGCTTGCATTTCCTAAGCTTTTCATCAGATGTTGTTTAAATGCATTACCTAATGCAATAGTGTGAAAAATGATTTGCTATATGTCTTTAGCTGGCTAGCAAGTTCACTGATTCATGATTTAAAAACTGTCCGGGTCTTGACAATTGACACATTGCAGTAACTCTGATTAGTTAGTTTAGTTGTTCGTCTGTAAAAAGCCAATTTTCACGATGAGATTGCCTTCGCTAGTTAGCTTGGGAACGGGCTGTTTAACACCATTTGCTCAACATTTGAATTCAAATTTCATACAAAAGTAATTTGAACATAATTTGGTGAACAAATACGCATTCTGCTTACATTTCACAAAGTTATTCCTTATTCTTCTGGCAAATATTTCCGCATTTTTGCTGCGCCGCCAGGTGTTATGGGATAGCCTAATCGGCAAAGGATACATGGGATTGGGATATGCCAATTCTGACGTTCTGCCTAGAAATTTGAGAAGTGTGCAATTGCCTCCAGCAATTTTGGGCATTCCTGCATCTGCAGGAGCCCCTCTTTATACTCTATTGGTCCATTTTTAAGCTAGGACTCGGGTACAAAGGCTAGAGGCAGGGGTGCTCAAGTACAGTAGGTGGTGGTAATGCACCATAACATTGGATACCAACCATGATAAATCCCACACAAGAAGAGGCGGGGCAACAACGATAACTAGCTAGCTGGGACAACGGTAAACAGTGTTCTTCGCTCCCGCTGTTGGTGAGGGCAGTATTTTGGCAGGCTTTTAGGACACTGGGTTCTACCTAGCTAGTGAGCAAGATAGGACTCAGGTACACAGCAGGCGGGATAAGTAGCTAGCTAGCTTAAAAATGTCTTAAGGATCCGCCCCTTTTTTGACATTTTCGACCAAAATGACATACCCAAATCTAACTGCCTGTAGCTCAGGACCTGAAGCAAGGAAATGCATATTCTTGATACCATTTGAAAGAAAACACTTTGAAGTTTGTGGAAATGTGAAATTAATGTAGGAGAATATAACATATTAGATCTGGTAAAAGATAATAAACTCAGCAAAAAATTAAACGTCCTCTCACTGTCAATTGCGTTTATTTTCAGCAAACTTAACATCTGTATGAACATAATAATACTCAACAACTGAGACATAAACTGAAAAAGTTCCACAGACATGTGACTAACAGAAATGTATTCCTGAATAAAGGGGGGGGGTCAAAATATTTAAAAAACTGTCAGTATCTGGTGTGGCCACCAGCTGCATTAAGCACTGCAGTGCATCTCCTCGTCATGAACTGCACCAGATTTGCCAGTTCTTGCTGTGAGATGTTACACCCCCTCTTTCACCAAGGCACCTGGAAGTTCCCAGACATTTTTGGGGGGAACGGCCCTAGCCCTCACCCTACAATCTAACACGTCCCAGACGTGCTGAATGGGATTGACATCCGGGCTCTTCACTGGCCATGGCAGGACACTGACATTCCTGTCTTGTAGTAAATTACGCACAGAACGAGCAGTATGGCTGGTGGCATTGTCATGATGGAGGGTCATGTCAGGATGAGCCTACAGGAAGGGTACCACATGAGGGAGTAGGATGTCTTCCCTGTAACGCACAGCGTTGAGAATGCCTGCAATGACAACAAGCTCAGTCTGATGATGCTGTGACACACCGCCCCAGACCATGACGGACCCTTCACCTCCAAATCAATCCCTCTCCAGTTTGTGTTTGTGAAGAGCACTTTTTACCAGTCCTGTCTGGTCCAGCGACGATGGGTTTGTGCCCATAGGCGGCGTTGTTGCCGGTGATATCTGGTGAGGACCTGCCTTACAACAGGGAGGATGATCAGCTGTTCGTCCTGTCCCCCTGTAGCGCTGCCTTAAGCGTCTACAGTACGGACATTGCAATTTATTGCCCTGGCCACATCTGCAGTCCTCATGCCTCCTTGCAGCATGCTTAAGGCACGTTCACGCAGATGAGCAAGGACCCTCTTTCTTTTAGTTTTTTTGAGAGTCACTAGAAAGTCCTCTTTAGTGTCCTAAGTTTTCATAACTGTGACCTTAATTGCCTACAGTCTGTAAGCTGTTAGTGTCTTAACGACCGTTCTAAAGGTGCATGTTCATTAATTGTTTATGGTTCATTGAACAAGCATGGGAAACCATGTTTAAACCCTTTGCAATGAAGATCTGTGAAGTTATTTTGATTTTTACAAATGATCTTTGAAAGACAGGGTCCTGAATAAGGGATGTTCTTTGTAGCTGAGTTTAGAAAGAAAAAAGCAACAGTTGTTTGTGTTTTTTTTTGTACCATCATCTTTGTAATGCAGTATGTTCAACAAATATTAGCGTCTAACGTTAAGAGACATGTTTTTTCTCCCTCTGAACAACCTCAATGAGGAGGCAGCTGTGGCGTTTCTCATGGACACTATCAGTAGATCTGAATTAGTTAACCCCTGTTTACAGCCCAGTCCTTCTGATCGAGAATGTGTCAGCTGGTGGACCTCTACTGCTCTTCATTTCCCAGCACCATGCTTATCTCGACTCTGACATTTTGTTTGATACTCACTGCAGCCAGCCTAGTTTGACACAAGCTAACTTCTGACAGCAGATGTTTCTGAACTTCTGGAACCGATTAGACATGCAAGAATTAGAGTGGACAAGAACATATAGAGTAAGGCTTTGTGCTGGTGTTGCAGGAAGAGAAATGCCAAGATGGATTTGCTTCCTTACAGGCCTAGTGTGTTTTGCTATGACTCTGGCTTACAGTACTGGCCTAGAAAATACTCTCGGAGATACATAATTTCAGATTTTGGACCATACCAAAAACGTTGCATCTGCCTGTAAGCCAGAACAGTGTTTTTGGCCAAAAATGTTTTGCTTCCTGTTGTCCTACTTCTGTCTACTGTCCGGAATAGTGAAATGACAGAACACAGAGAATGCCCTTAATGGCTATGAACTTAGTGCGTGCATGCGCACACACACACACACGCGCGCACACACACACACACACATGCACACACAAACACACCACCCTTTGCCTGACAGGATGGAGTTTGATTCAGAGCTGGATGGAGAGAGGCAAACTCCTGTCCTCCAGTATACTGGGGATTCAGTGGAAACCTAATAGCTTTTGTCTGTGGGAGATGGACGCCTTTGGCTCATCAGCAGAGCAGCAGACGAGATTTAGAGCCTTCGACAGTGCTGGGTGGTACTGCTGCAAGCCAGGTTGGGAAGGACGCCTGCAGACGGCCACTGACAGGGCTCTGCTCTCATTATACAGCCATCCATGATCCCCCTATTAGTGAGCCAATGACATGCTTCATTGCTGTCTACGGTTGATGGGCATGTATCCAGAGACCACCCGAAGACTACTTTTATACCTGCATACTGAAGAATTTTATAAATACTGTATGTAGGAAATATAGAGAAAAAGGACACATATTGTGAAGTGGGAGGCAGATAAACTACATGACCAAAAGTATGTGGGCTCGTCGAACATCTCATTTCAAAATCATGGGCATTAATATGGAGTTGGTACCCCCTTTTCTGCAATCATAGCCTCCACTCTTCTGGGAAGGCTTTCCACTAGATGTCGAAACATTGCTGAGGCTACTTACTTCCATTCAGCCACAAGAGCATTAGTGTGGCCAGGCACTGATGTTGGGCGATTAGGCCTGGCTCGCAGTCGCCGTTCCGATTCATCTGAAAGGTGTTCGATGGGGTTGATGTCAGGGCTCTGTGCAGGCCAGTCAAGTTCTTCCATACCAATCTCAACAAACCATTTCTGTATGGATCTCGCTTTGTGCGCGGAGGCATTGTCATGCTGAAACAGAAAAGTGCCTTCCCCAAACTTTTGCCACAAAGTTGGAAGCACAGAATTGTCTAGAATGTCATTGTATGCTGTAGCATTAAGATTTCCCTTCACTGGAACTAAGGGGCACTATGCATTGGGGCAGGTAGGGTTCTCCTGGAATCTGCAAACTCAGATTCCTCCGTCGGCCTGCCAGATGGTGAAGTGTGATTCATCACTCCAGAGAACATAGAGTCCAATGGCGGCGAGCTTTACACCACTTGAGCCGACGCTTGACATTGTGTATGGAGATCATAGGCTTGTGTGCGGCTGCTCGGCTATGGAAACCCCTTTCATGAAGCTCCTGGCGAACAGTTCTTGTGCTGACGTTGCTTCCAGGGGTAGTTTAGAACTTGGTAGTGAGTGTTGCAACTGAGGACAGGGGATTTCTACGCGCTACACGCTTCAGCACTCGGCGGTTCCATTCTGTGAGCAAGTGTGACCTATCACTTCACGGCTGAGCCGTTGTGTGCAAAGCTGTCATCAAGGCAAAGGGTGGCTACTTTGAAGAATCTCAAATATAACATATATTTGGATTTGTTTAACACTTTTCTGGTTACTACATCCATTAGTACATCCATATGTGTTGTTTCATAGTTTTGATTTGTTCACTGTTATTCTACAGGTTAGAAAATAGTAAAAAATGAAGAAAAACCCTTGAATGAGTAGGTGTGTCCAAACTTTGACTGGTACTGCATAGTGTAACATTATTGGGCTGTAGCTGGCAAAACATTTGAGAAAAAAATCTATATATGTGCATTATGGTGATTCGATACTCTCGCCACGCTTTGTAACACAGGGGACAGTCTCAGGTGAAGCCTGACCTATTGCACTACCAGTGGGCGAGTATGTTTGTTGTGACAGTGACGGCCTGTGTGCGTGCGTCAGGGTTGGGCTCAATTCATAATTGAACTGAGAATGCCTCATAAATTCAAACTCAATTCTATAAATAACGCATTTTCTCCAAACGTGGTTTTGTAAAAAATAAGAGATAACCTTTTTATTTGACAACTGTCACATTTTATGATGTAGAGTGCTAGATATGCTTCTTATAGCATCAATGATTTTTTTTTCTCATATCAGTATGCATACTGTAAAGTAAACAACAAAGTGACAACAGACTAAATAAGTGTGAAAGCGTTAAGTTTCTAACCTCGACCGGCGCTGACAAGGACAGCTCACAGGAAATCTGTTGTGTATCTGTCTCAATTCCTGGATGTATACTCTATACTCAACAGCAACAAAAAATAACAGACTCAATCAAATTTCACAACTGTTACAGACAAAGTCGGAAAACTGCTTTTTGATGTTCGTAACAAGCATGATATAACACCGAATTATACAACAAGCAGATAGACAAAAACACATTAACATAATTGGCAATGCTGAAAAGGTCATGCTATTCCAAACTGTCCTCTGGCTACTCAGTCAAACAAACACCCTCTGACTCCATCATCCACACTTGGGCTGTAATTAAACAATACACACTTGTGAGCTCGACGTCCACTTACGGCTCCCTACAGATCCCTACTTCGTCATGCATAGTTCACATGCCTCCGAGATGTGACGGATAGCTGGTGAAACTTGGCTTCTTTTGTACTGTGTCAATATTCAGCGCTGGCGCTAACGCACTCCTCCAGTCGAGGTGACCTCTTGCTCCACATTCGTGTGACACAATGTTGCCAACTAGTAATGACGTGTGGACACCGGGAAAACGTCTTGCTTAAGATACAATGACGTTATTGAACGGTCATCGTGTGGCAAAACATGAAAATGATCTTCAGTTGAAGCATTCGACATAGATTCGGCCACATGAACTCTTTTTCCCGGGAATTTTGTTGGCTTGTAGCTAGATGAAGCCTGGAAATAAAATGATCCACGAACACGATATGCATTTGTTAACTCTTCACTGCACCACAGAGAACAAAACAACGGTGAGAAATCCTTCGTTAACCCTCTTTCCACTTCTTCTCTCTTTTAACGAGCAGGAGAACATGTTTGAGTAGGCTTGAACGCCTGACATCACAGCATTCATAGACCCCCATTGGTGAGGTTCACAAGCCATATGTTCTCTTTGTTCCACCTAAGCAGCAGAGCACAGCCATACGACTGGCTTCCATATATCTCCAGATGGTCCAGAGAACAACATGGATCTAGGATCTCACTTCCTCTGCCACTTCTTCTGGCTTCCACGTTAGTCATGTTATGTTCCACGGCTTTGAGGCCCCCCTATCCCTTGTCGTTCTCTCCCACTCAGAATGGACGGTTCATATAAATGAGGGTGATCGGTTCTGCAATAAGTCTAAATGAATAATAAAGAAAAGCATGTTTGAATTAAAATGACTCTTTCTGTTTTACGTGGTGAACACTGTTTTGTTGAGTACACACCATTTTATAATTAGACATTTTCCTCACACAAGAAAGATGACAGAAACCACCCTTCTTTCACTCTCAATGGAGACCATTCAACGACATGGCGTGGCCATCTGGACATGAAGCGAGCTTTTCTGTAGCCAACATGCTTTTGCCCCTTTTGAGGGGAGGTAAATAAGTGACGGAAGAGCTCCAGTAGACCTGGTCCATTTGTCAACAGGCCATTCTTGACGCCACTGTACAGTGAAGTATTGTGCCAGGGCCAGATGGGTAGCCTACACTGTGAATGCAGTTTGGATCTACTGAGATAAAATGGCATGGATTCATGGCCACATTCATGACAATATGTTCAGTATGTTCATCCATGGCCTAACAGTGCATTTAGAATATTCAATATGACCCTTTTACAATGGCTTCAGCTGTGTTTCGTAACCTTTATCAATGACAGAGATCCATAAAAGGCCTGGAAGGGAGACGATAATGTTGATATTGCCTGAACGGATGGAATTCTTGCCAAACACACAATTTCCAACAGCACCTGGTAAGGCTTCAGACAGAGCCCAGTTTAGGCAGTAATTGCATAGTGAGGGAAGGGAAATCAAATGCCACCCTGTGAATGGCTACCTTACGAGGGCCTGACAGTGTAATCTCCTCAGCAACACTGAAACCACTGTTGAAGGTATGTTGAAACATGGTTAACGAGAGAGAAGCGATGCAGGCATCATTGTATGTTTCTGAAAACACCGACAACACTAGTGCGGAGCCTTGGAATCGTATAGGGTAGAATTAAGGTAGTGATAAATTAACACTCCATACCCTAACAGTGTGAGGATAAGTCTACATTGTTGAGGTGTAATTGAAGTTTTATACACATAACATTGCAAATCAACAACTGAATCTAAACATTTTCCATTGCATTGTGTCTATCATGTCAATTTTATTGCAGAGGCATTTGGCATGCTTAAGTTTCACTCCCAGTGGAGGGCAAGGCAATGGTTGTTAAACCATCAAATTAGTCACAGGTTCTGTTAAACATATTAAGACTTCTGCAAGTGTGGCAACCTTTGACCTCTTGGTGTGTGTGTGTGTGTGTGTGTGTGTGTGTGTGTGTGTGTGTGTGTGTGTGTGTGTGTGTGTGTGTGTGTGTGTGTGTGTGTGTGTGTGTGTGTGTGTGTGTGTGTGTGTGTGTGCGTGTGCGTGTGCGTGTGCGCGTGCGCGTGTGTGTGGTTAATCAGAGAATGCATGACGCCTGGTACAACCTCGGCCTCTCCGGTAACTGGACCATTTGTTGAGAGGGTCACCATGGTGCAGGTATCCCTGGTGGTCTCTCTCCAGCCATCACTAACCTTGATAGTCAGACTAAGCAAATAAGACAAATGCAAGAGACATTAAAACCTTTGTTGCCTGTCTTCTCACACATTTTCGAATGTTCTCTATTATAGTGAAGATCCTTCCCATCATCCTTCTCCTTTTTAAATGGCACCAAATTCACACTGTCCCAGGAAAACTATAAAAATAGGCAGCTCGCGACCTCAGACTTTATGGCCTGCACAAACACAACGTGCTGGGAGCTGAACCAGTCGTTAAACTGGGCAGCAGTGTGGCAACACAACAGATAGCCATGTCATCTCCAGGTCAGTTGGAGGTCACTGCAAGGGGAAGGAAGTGGGACTGTCTGGACGGAGAAGCAGCTAAGGTATCCATCCGCCCCTAATCACTTCTGCAGTTCTAAGAGTTCTAATCAAATGACTTATTATGCCTCATTTCTCCCTGGTTTGATTTATTTATATCACCAGCAGGCCAGAAAGTCTAATATGCTGGTGCCATAGGTCTGAATCAACCCCTGATTAGTGGGGAAGAATGCAAACCAGCAGTGCTGCAGACCTTGTGGCCCAAATGATTAATGTTACATTAACGCTCATAATGCATTTCTAATTACTAGTAATATATGAGTAATTACTGTATGTTTTTGGCCAACAAAGGTCTCAACCCGCAACCTGTTGGCCTCCATTCAGATCCATTTTGCAACTAGAATGTCTTACATATTCTAACCACTGCTTAAATGAGTTCTAGTCCTTTGTGCAATGTGAGGAATCCTAATGGTGTCAATTACCATGCAAACAATGGTGTCACGGTGTAGTGAAGCACCAAGAGTTTATTCTCTCTGTATGATGTCATCACCCTGCACCCAGAAAGATTGCATGAGGGCATCACTCCGCACCCAGAGAGAATGCAGTGCTCTTTCATTGTGAACATCCTTTTTTTCCCTTCTTTGAGTTTGTCTCAAGGGACATGCTAGTGCACTATGATGAAAAAGAGTCATTGCACAATATATTTTTCCTCCACAGGCGCTCCTATCTCATAGATCTAATAAGGGGAAAGTACGGAAGTAAAGAGAGGTGTGAAACTTGTAGCTCTTGGATGAGCCGGTTAGGTAAGCAAAATGCACAGGGACAAATCAGTTATTTTTTTCAAAGGAGTCAGAGAGACATAGAAACAGACAACTAATACTCTATTATGAGTATCCACCGCAGTCAGTTGGCCTATCACTAGGCCAGTCAGTTGGCCTATCACTAGGCCAGTCAGTTGGCCTATCACTAGGCCAGTCAGTTGGCCTATCACTAGGCCAGTCAGTTGGCCTATCACTAGGCCAGTCAGTTGGCCTATCACTAGGCCAGTCAGTTGGCCTATCACTAGGCCTTCGATTCCACCAAGTCTTTATAAATTATTAAAATCTGCATTGTTTTACAATTCTCACGATACAATTTCCACGTCCTAGATTTCTGAAGATGACATGTTATTGTTTGATGTCTTCTTCTGTTATTTTAGAGTTAATAATTCAGCACTCAAGGGGTTATGAATTTACAATGAGAATTTGGGTACGCCATTTGGGAGTAGAGCTGTGTTAGAATCCCTGTAAACTATTTGGTTTTGTTTGTTATGAGGGTACCTTTACATGAGTGTTGACTCCCTTGCTCCAATTTCAATGACATAGCCATTGTAATTGCCACATGTTGTGTCTCATAGGTAAAGAATAAGAATGATGGATGACTGTTAAATTGAAATACTGATTTTAAAACCACACTCAGCAATTCATTAAAAGCCTCCATTAAAAGCATTACCTCAGTGAATTAACCTTCTATTCATTGTTCACTGTGAGATGCATGAAATGTAGTGCCCCCCTTTCAATACTTTTTAAATGTATCCTTCCTTGAAGTCATCACTGATCTGTACGTGGATGGATAGTGTAGTTTCCATCCCCTTGCTTTGACCAATCAAACCTGTCGGATCATTGATTACTCCAAGAGCGGGACGAAGAGTGGATATATTTTGTACACGGTAAACAGGGCCTTTGTGGGACAAATAGTAGCTCTGGGAAGTCACAGGATATTTAGCATCGATAGTGGGAGATGTAGCCTGGAGGCACAGAGAGAGACAGAAGACTTCCCCCTCTAGTAATGCATCACACATGTTTGCCTGAATGTTGTGCCAGTTTTCCACTGATGGCCACGACACACTCGCACTCCATGGATATTAATATTTCAGAGAGTAGTTGTTGTTAGTTCCAGTCTGCTGGACAACCTTGTACAAAGAGTCAACTTGGTCCAAGAGCGGGTGAATCTGTCTTATAAAGTGATAG
Source organism: Oncorhynchus keta (assembly GCF_023373465.1). Classification (NCBI taxonomy): domain Eukaryota; kingdom Metazoa; phylum Chordata; class Actinopteri; order Salmoniformes; family Salmonidae; genus Oncorhynchus; species Oncorhynchus keta. The sequence continues at coordinate 39,022,991 of NC_068450.1, forward strand.
ACCCCACGGGGCACACACGTCAATTCATCTTCTATTCCACATCGGTTCAATTTCATTGAAACGACGTGGAAACAATGTTGAGTCAACCAGTGTGTGCCAAGTGGGACAGCATTATTCTCCAATTCCAGATTTCGTTGGGGCAGCGATGGTTATTTGTTTTCAGAAAAAAAATGACGGCAAGGAACAAAAGCTTATTTTCCATGAGAAAACTAAATTCACTATAGATAGACGGATGAAAGTGAACCAAATAGGTTTACGCTATTAAATGTTGTATTAATTGCCTGGCTTGGCCTCGGTGTGATTTCTGACATCCTGTCGAAGGAAATAATGTCAGTTGAGGTGAATTCACACCGTAGAACAACAAAAAGTAGGCCTATTGCATTTTAATTCCCTGTCCTGATGGCAGCTAATTCATCATGGTCCTCGAAAGGCAATGATATTTAACCGAGTGGAGCTCACCTTGAAAATGCCAACTGCCCTCGTTGTTTGAGGGGTCGTATAGGACTCTGTTGAATCATGCCGTATTCCCCTCAACTGGTTTCTGTAGCCCTAAGGACTTTGCTCTTCCAAGGATTTTTCTAACTGACATTGAGAGGAACGCGTAACACATGAAACATGTTTAGCTCCAATAATGGTCCAACAGCAAGGAATTAGTGTCAACATATCATCAACATATCATCAACATTTCAACATCAACATATCATCAACATATCATCAACATATCATCAACATTTCAACATCAACATATCATCAACATTTCAACATCAACATATCATCAACATATCATCAACATTTCAACATCAACATATCATCAACATTTCAAATCATCAACATCAACATCAACATCAAACATATCATCAACATATCATCAACATATCATCAACATATCATCAACATATCATCAACATTTCAACATCAACATATCATCAACATATCATCAACATTTAAACATCAACATATCATCAACATATCATCAACATTTCATCAACATATCATCAACATGTCATCAACATATCATCAACATATCATCAACATTTAAACATCAACATGTCATCAACATATCATCAACATATCATCAACATATCATCAACATATCATCAACATTTCAACATCAACATGTCAAGCCTTTAGAAGATAAAATGTTAGTTAAAACACATGCTTGTATCTAAGTGTTTTTCATATTTACAATTAGAGAAGATGCGAGAAGGTCATGTCAATAGGCAGGTTTCCATTGACCCAGGTATATTAGACAAAAGCAATGTTGCAAAGAATATGTGTAATGGAACTGTCAGCTATAGGAGAAATGTTTTAAAGATTGACACAGTTTTTATCCATTCGACAGGGTTGGATTTTTATTTTGTCTCAATTTCTTTATTGAGAAAAATGTTAATGGTAACTGTGTTTTTAGAATAAATGATTGACAAATCATTTTTAAGGTACGCGGGGTCACGTGATATCATCACGTAACTGTAAAGCTCCACTCCACAGTTCATTCTAAATTGCCCACTGCTTGCAAAGTCTATTTTTCATCTATAACAAATCATGTTTCTTTGCAGGACTAGCCAAGGATTGTCTTGACTTTCAAGAATGCCTGAATTGCTTCACCATACTTTTTTGGTTGGCAGATTCATGTTTTAACCATTCAATAATTTCAGCTCTAGGCTGCAGGAGTGCACTTTTCACCATGGCACAGACTATCAACTATTTATTAACGCACAATTTGCCTAAATGGATCATGGAAACACTGCATTTTTTGTCCTTTTTTAGTGTCATTACGTCCAGCTGTTTTTATCGACACGAGACAGTTCAATGGAAACGCACTATAGCAGGCAATTGTTGCATCTATTTTCTATGCAAACGTTCTAAATGTCACTAGCGTCAACCTAAATGTCATTAGTCTCTAAATATGTCCCTTTAATGGGATATTCTCATTTGGTAAATATGGAAATAAACACACACACACACACACACACACACACACACACACACACACACACACACACACACACACACACACACACACACACACACACACACACACACACACACACACCTTAAAAAGAGTACTTGTTCTTGGACCATGCTCAAATCAAGTAGCCACATTGAGTGATTGCAAATTATTATTCACACGCTGACCTGCTGCTGGGATTCGTGATTGTCAATTGCATTTTAGACAGAGACTGTTCAGAGAGTGCAAGCGATATTGCATGTAAAAAAAAATCCCTCAATGCCCTTACTGTTCATCATTGTTACATTGTCTTCACTGTGAAATACATACATTTGCATGCATGATTGTGCAAAAAAACATATATTTTGGAAAGCATGCTGTAGTATTTGAGAGGAATAAGCTTGAAGTGAATACACTCAAATGTAGGATGCAAATTGGAGTCCACTGGGCTTTGTTTGTTATCTTTAGTCATTTAGATTCATTATATTACAAATGTTAGATCTGCATTCTGCATCAGCAAATGGCCAATATCGTTTTGTTTTCATTGCCATTTTAAAGGTCCCATTATTTATACCTTACAATGCAAGGCAAGAAGGCGCAATATGAAGAGCCAGCAGTAACCCATTAACCTACCCTCTCAGGCCCCGAAGGGCTCAGTGTGTGTTTAAGATACCTGTATACCCACAACCTTTTTACAGGGCAGTAGAGCATCCGCTAACATTTCAGCAAGAAATACAAAATGGCAAAGACATGGACGCTCTCGCTCTACATCAATTTCCCTAAACAAATAACCCGCTGCCAGCCTGTACACCCCAAGTGGGTTACACTGTTGAGGCCACATTTAATCTGAATATGTTTGACATATTTACAAAGGATAATCATTATTATGGCACACAATGACTGCCAAAGCCTGTGTCTTGGGCAAAAATTAACCCGTTGGTATTTAACTGGCACAGAGAGGGGAAATCACTGCAATTACCCAAATTTCGCAGATTGGCTTGGCTGCATTGTTGAATACCCCCACTGAGCAGTTTGTGCATGGTATGAACAGCAACCTGCAGCTTTACCACACCTTAAGGGAATGAACTCGTAACACACAAACTCCAGCTGACATTGGAATGGAGTGCAGTGCACATTAAGAACCCTGTTCTCTCACAATAGCGCCATGCAGATGTTGATTCTCTGGAGTGAATGGTGTTTTTGGATTTGATTGTGTTTGTCATTTTTTGTGTGAACAGCCAGATGATACGCAGATTCCTACTTCTCTGCGGAGAAACGGCATGGTATACTGTTTTAAAGAGAGGTTGACAGCACTGGAGGAATAGACAGAGGAGAGATTAACGTGTATGTGTGTGATCATGGGAGAAAGGCTAGGTTCAATATATAGATTTGCTTATCTCTCTCTGGCGCGTCCGCTGGGGGCATCTCTATAAACATACCTTCTCCAGGTGGTGAGAGTCAGGCAACGCTTTTACACGAAGGAAAGGTATTTACTAGGAAATTTAAACACTAATTTAGACTCTGTGTGATCTGCAAGAGAAAATGTACCAGGCACAAGCAACAGTTTTAATCACAATGTGCAAGCATGTGTTGGAACTGCAAAGTAATTTTTTTTTTGCCTTTATTTCAATGGTCAAACTTCATCAGTGATTATAAGGCGTGTGGGAATGTCTGAAACGGTCTCTTTTAACTCTATGCAACATTGTTCTAATACAATTATTTTAGCATTGTGAAACATCTATGTAAATAAAGAGAAAAGCTGCTGCAGTGGTTTCAACTCAAAAACGTTACACTCGTTATTAATGTTCTATAATGCAGAAAGTCAATGCTTTTCTTATTTTAAGGCCCTTATAATGGCGGCTTCGGTACCTATAAAACTCTAATTCCCATCAGACTTTGCGTCCATCCTGCGTGTGTGCTCTGAATGCAAGAGATAGAATATTAGAATGTTTGGAGGCTGAGAGACTGGTTAAGTATAGTAGGCTGCAGCGCTGTGTTGGATAGCAGGAGGAGCCGCGGCTGCTGAAAGAAAGAGAATGCAAAGACGCTGATGGAAAAATTCGAAGATTGCGTTTAGAAACAGATTAGGCTGATCAAATATTGCTTTTAAAGCATAGCATTTGGTTAGAGAGACAAATGGTTTAATCACGGACACAGCAACCAAATGAAAAGGGGGATTCAGCAAGAGGTGAGAAGCCGTAGGCTATACGGTATTTTCAAACTGTAACATTGAAAAATGGGCAAACGTTCCACATTTGCTTGAAGTTAAAAAACACTTTTTACATTGTATTTTACAAGATTAAGGGCCACGTTCAGCTCATTGACCTATTCTTTGTTTTTAGGAATGCCATTGTATTTTAGATAGTGTAGGTTTTTAGACTGACTAAAGGTGTTAAATTATATTCCATTTGAAATGGGTGAGGTTTTTTTTGTCATACAAAAGACGGCGTAGCCCGATCAGTCTTTTGCCCACTTTTCATCGATACCTATGACAGTTTACTACCCCTAATACATATTTGTAGGCTTTTGCTTGCGGTTGCATTTCTTTAATGAGTTTAAAACTGCCTCTTTGTCATGTATTTCCAAAATGAGAGCGCTGTAGCAGGCTATTGGTTACGCGATGAGGTGGGCGCCTAGAAAACAGGAGAAAGGTGAATAACATTTAACAGACATAATACACGTGTTTTAAATTGATAGACATATTACGCTCACTGTATTGGCGATCTGAAAAGAAACCACACTTCCAAGTTATTTATTTGAGTCATTATTGCATCGTGGGATAGGGAACGTTAATGTCGCTGTATGCAGATAAAAGGGGGTCCTCTCATTTGGAGTTTTTTCCCCCGGATGTGAAATGTTTGCGATTTAAAGCCACCTTGGAAGGAAGGGAGATCAGTGAGTAGGTTAGAGATACTGAACGAAACCTTGCCAAGACTCCAAGAGTGTGGACCATCTACAATGTCTTGTTAGTTACTGTGTTATAAACACGCTCCCCCATTCTGCAAAGCTATGCATTTTCCAGTGAGAGTGAACTGTGTAATTGTATAGGCTAGATAAAAGTTGAATCTGTAATCTTATTATTATTTTTTTTTTTTACAGCAAGCTTCTGTTTATTCCAGGAAAGTGACCAGGCAATCAATGTTATTGGAGAGACCAACACAACTCTGGCACTCTCAAATGTTAATGTAATGGAAACTATATACCTGCTCCAGTTTCCCTATGAAATGTATCAAGGGAAACAAATCACTGACTCTCAGGGCTAATTTGATCAAGCTGTGGTTGAGTTTGATAGTGGATGCACTCAAAGCCCTGTGCCCTGTCATGCACAACACCATGTTAAAGCAACAAACCTGGAATAACACTGAGCATTCAGTCCAGCCAATGAGAAAGCCATGGAAGAAGTTAGTGGAAAATGTACAGTACAAGCCTCAATTGTGACTCTTTTTTTGCCCCAGATATTCAGCGACGTCCCAAAAACTGCTTTTCTCGCCCACAGCCATTCTGTTTTCTCAGAAGGGAGCTTCAGTTGCACACTGTCTTTATCACAACACTAAGGACAGCTGCAATCAACTTGGAAAGGCACATGTGGAGGCAAAAAAAAATGGATACTCAAATTTACAGCTGGCCTACTCTGGGTTGAAGATGTGAGGGCAAGGAAAGCCCTATGAGGAAAAGCCAGAACAGCAGTATCTCAAAATGGCCCAAACCAGTTTGCTGCAGGGGAAGCGCTTTTACTGCAGGGAGTGGGTCTTCCACAAGATCCAGCACTGTCTCCAGGAAAAGACTAATGGCCTGAGTGGTTTGACCAGCACTCCCAGCAAGCAGGCCGGTGCCTCCGGCACTGGCGCATCTAACCCCTGTGGCAGCTCTGCAGCAGGCTCTGCGAAGGCCACCGCCTGGGGGGTGTTGCTGGTGGGGGGGCCTGGGAGTGGGAAGACGGCCCTGTGCACAGAGCTCCTGTGGCCCTCGTCAGCCCAGGGCACTCATCGGGGGCTGCAGCAGCAGAGTCTGGCCTTCCATTTCTGCCGGGCGGACGACTCGGACACACTCTGCCTGGGCGGGTTCATCCGAGGTCTGGTGGCCCAGATTTGCCGGAGCGGCCTGTTGCCGGGTTACGAGGAGAAGGTGCGCGATCCAGCGGTGCAGAGCGTCCTGCAGCCCGGGGAGTGTGAGAGAAACCCCACTGAGGCTTTCAAGAGGTAGGTGAAGCCTGCTGCCCCACCCACTTCCCTCCACCCCCCTGTCCTTACCCCACCCCTCCCACTTTTACTGCTCACACACTTCCCTTAACCCTACCCCAGCAGTCCTCTGTCCCGCTACCCATTGACATAGTGTTTTTGTTGTTGTTTTCCTGTTCTGTGGCATTCTGTGGGACTGTCCCCGCTAGCCCTTAGTTGAGAAAAAGGTCAGTTATTTTAAGTGGCACCCGGGCTCAGTTGGCTGGAGGGAAGAATGTACTGCTTGGAAGTGTGTGACTGACTGCCCTATATGACGACGTGGGCTGCACATGTGAGACAAAGTACCGTACAGGATCAAGCTTGGTCATATAATGTGATCCACGCAGACTTTTCTCTCTGTAAGACTGGGGCTTTAAAAAGGGGGTTTGAACCTATATTTGTAAAGGAACTGCCTTGTGTGTATGCTACTTGCACGACTTGTCAGCACGATGGGTCAACCAGTCTATACTATACACACATGGGATGGAATGCGGTGTTGAACACACATGCCTCTTGTCTGGCCATCTGGTGATGCTTATTGCGCCGTCTTTACATCACACACTGGGAAAGTGGGTCAAACGTTCGGCGAGGTAAATCATTTTTAAATGGCCAATGGACTCATTGATTTCCCCGGTCTTTCACATCTTTCCCAAAAGAAGATGAGGAAGTAGCCCTGTGTCAGTTATTATAGTAATAAGGCCACTATTGATGCCTGGGACTTGACTGTGACATTTGCGATAGAAGGCAGGTTAACATGGGGGACATAAACAACCAGTGGACAGACAGAGGTCCAGTTCTGGTCAGTGTCAAGGGAATGGAAAGCTTCTCACAGACAGCATCACCAACCCAGCCTGGCCTAGACAAGTGCATTTCTTTACCGCTTGAGGTTTGGTTCAGACTCCGTGGACAACAGACAGAATTGTTATCGAAGAAGGAAGATTACAGCCTTTTGTTTGTGGAGTAAATATGCACTCTGGAGAATGTCTTATCGCCATCTCTGGTGTAAAAGAATCTTGGGCACTGTTGTACACAAATACTAGATCCTATCAGGTTGCAGAACGTTGGGAAGTGGAAGATCTGTATCACAGCCAATATCCACCGCTCTATCTTTGTGTCCGGACATGTTCAATAGGCAAAGCAAGCAATGGAGGATTATAAAAGTGTATTCTTTTTCCAAACTTAGGGTTCCCCTAATTTACTTTAGAAGTGGAATTTCATCTCAGGTGAACATGTTCCAAAAACAAGGCTACATTGTTGCTCAATAATGAAAAATAGTGTGTTCATTTGTAAAGGTTGGGCTCCTGGTAAACAAGACTGGTGGAGCCTTGACCTCAGACTCTGTTTTAAGGCCTTACCAGCATGTGAATGCCAGAGGGGTTGGCCAAATTCCTTGGCCTAACAAGCATGTTTGTTGATCGTAATCACTGGTTGTGTCAATACATTAAACCTGGTTCAACCTGGTCTCCATCCTATGCACTGCCATCCTCTCCATTCACCGTTGTGTGTGCTATTGTAGTCACCCGAACAAGTTATATACCTTTACTCTTCATCGAGATAGAAACAATAACAAAGTGTGAAAACCCGGGAGGAAGGTGGGTGGGGCGGAATTCAAGCAGCGTGTAGGACTGTTGATAACCAACGAAACTGCACAAACTTGGCAATATACAATGGAATCTCACCAATTTACCCATGTCATCAAATTGCAACATGCTTTCCCTCTAGCAATGGCCTCTACCGTGTTTTGACCAGAGTACTAACAGTGGAATTAATTTGACCTTGTCGTTTGAAACTATCAAAAGGTCTCCCTGCAACATGTTTAGCTTTTTTCCCTCAGGACAAAAGAGCACAAATAAATAGGTGGAATAAACTCAGTCATGTGGGCACTCTAAAAGCTCAAGGCACTGGGAAATGTGCTGAAAGGGCAGGTCCTCTCTTTGTTTAGGTGAGAGCTTTTGGGGTTTGTTTGTAAGGGGGATTTTTAAATGAGCGTGCAGTAGTTTGAATACCTGCCAGGCAAATCTGTGTGTTGGGAGCAAAGGAACCTTGGAAAGTGATCATGGCTTGAATCTGATAACCAGGTTTGAGTTTCTTGGCAGTATTTTGTTCACTCAGTGGGTCAAAGTGTTTTCCTTTATGATCCTTTTGCTAAGAAAGTTGAAGGAAGTTTTTCTAAACATTAGATTTCTATTTTCCTCCAAATTAACATTAGCCATTTAATTGAATTGTCTTATTAGTCAAAATATATACACTATCTTCAAATGTTTGGGGTCACTTAGAAATGTCCTTGATTTTGAAAGAAAAGCACATTTTTTGTCCATTAAAATAACATCAAATTGATCAGAAATGCAGCGTAGACATTGTTAATGTTGTAAATGTCTATTTTAGCTGGAAACAGCTGATATTTAATGGAATATCTACATAGGCGATTAGAGGCCCATTATCATCAACCATCACTCCTTTGTTCCAATGGCACAATATGTTAGCTAATCCAAGTTTATCATTTCAAAAAGGCTCCATGTTGGAGTCAACAGAAACCAGAAATCACATAATAAATATTCCTTTACATTTGATGATCTTCATCAGAATGCACTCCCAGGAATCCTAGTTCCACAATAATTGATTTGTTCGATAATGTCCATTATTTATGTCCAAGTAGCTACTTTTGTTAGGGCTTAGGTATACAAATCCAAACGCTCTTGCAAGTCCATCCGAACGTCGGATGAAAACTTCAAAAAGTTATATTACAGGTCGAAGAAACTTGTCAAACTTAAGTATAGAATCAATCTTTAAGGTGTTGTTATCATAAATCTTCAATAAAGTTCCAACAGGAGAATTCCTTTGTGTGTAGAAAAGCCATGCAGGTTACTATCATGTGAATTGCGCGTGACCAGGACCCGGCTCTCTGCCAGTAACCTGACTCATTCAGCTCTTATTCAGCCCCACCACACAGTAGAAGCCTCATTCAAGTTTCTAAAGATGGTTGACATCTAGTGGAAGCCCTAGGAAGTTCAACTTCATCCATATCCCGCCGTGAATTCAATAGGGGCTGGGTTGAAAATCGACCAACCTCAGATTTCTCACTTCCTGTTTGGATTTCTTCTCCGGTTTTTGCCTGCCATATGAGTTCTGTTATACTCACAGGGATCATTCAAACAGTTTTAGAAACTGCAGAGTGTTTTATATCCAATAAAAATAACAATATGCATATATTAGCAACTGGGACCGAGGAGCAGGCCGTTTACTCTGGGCACATTTCATCCAAGCTACTCAATACTGCCACTGCAGCCATAATAACTTTTAACAATGTCTACACTGTATTTCTGATCAATTTGATGTTATTTTAATGGACAAAAAATGTGCTTTTCTTTCAAAAACAAGGACATTTCTAACTGACCCCAAACTTTTGAACGGTAGTGTATATATATATTTTTTTAAATACATAGGCCTACAGCTAGCAGAGCAAGGTAATGTTCTAAATCTTTATACATGCAATGGCTGTAGGCATTGACTAGCTTGTTGCTAACATTTACAAATTAAGTTTGACAGCAATATGGAGCTTTTCGTCTACTGTAATTCGCCACTTCAGATGTTGTTTGTACCATAAGGAGAAACTTTCAGAAACTCTGTAAATTATGGATGCGATCTGGATGTAGGGCTGGGCGATATATCCAATTAATTTCAATAATTCAAATGTATGTTCTAGCGCAATGTTCCAAATGCCTGTATAGCAATAATCTAGTTTTTTTTTCCTTCAGTGCTATTTGTACGATGCACCTTCCCACTTTCCCACCACTGGTGACGCACGACATTGCGGTAGCACGTACCGCTAGCAGGATGTTCGCCACAGACTGTTAGCGCTAGCTGTCTAGTCTTTGTTTTTTAAATGTGTAATGAGCATAGAAAGACGCAATTGGTAACACAATCTCGTATTGAGAAATAAGCATCTTCTTCACCAGGTTGGCCAATTGATTTCAACATCTAAACAAAGTGATGGACAGGAAGGTGTATTCATAAGAGTAAGCAAATAGATCAATGCTGACTACTCAGTAGCACGTGGGCTTGTGCTTGAGAGATTGTTTGTAAGACCTTTGTTAGTTTTCTATAATGCCTGCTACCAGAAGTTGGTCATTGTGCATGGTTCTGGTTACATTTGTAACAAAAAGTGCATTTTCATAGAGAGAACTGAAAGCAAGGTCAGTGATTATGGCAAAAAAAAGCAGTTTACATTTTTTGTAATAAAACAATTGAATCATTAGTGGGTTGTGGAAGGCTAACATTTAGCCTAGGTATAATTTAACAAGCCCTGAATTCATTAGATTATTGCTGACTGTTTGAAATGTAGTGCATTTACAACAACAAAGCTTATTTTGGGAAAATGTTTAAAACAAAATTGAGATATATTTTGAATCGTCCATAAGTTTAAACAAATCTACATATGATTTTTAGGACGTATCACACATCCCTACCTGGATCTATTGAAACTCTGCTGACACTATATGTTCATGACGTATGTGACCTGATTCAGGAAACTAGGCGTATGTCGCAATTCATGACCTCACAGGAGAGCCAATTGAACCGTAAAATAATAGTTTTTTATCAAAAATGAACTTTCATGTGGGGCGGCAAGTAGCCTAGTGGTTAGAGCATTGGACTAGTAACCGAAAGGTTGCAAGATCGAATCCCCGAGTTAACAAGGTAAAACAAATGTTGTTCTGCCCCTGAACAAGGCAGTTAACCCGCTGTTCCTAGGCCGTCACTGAAAGTAAGATTTCTTTCTTAACTGACTTGCCTAGTTAAATAAAGGTAAAATAAAATACAAATGTGCCTTAATAACAACCTTGTATGCCATCTAAATACGAATACAATTGTTAAATTACCAGCCTTGTTGGTTAAGCCACAGAAAAAAACAGCAACTTTCCCACTAGCCATGATTGGCTGAGATAATGAGAGGGCTGGACATGCCGAGAGAGGAGTTCTGTTTGGTCTGCCATGTAGAATGCATCTGTCTATTTGAGCTGGTCAGTTTGTGTTGGTAATCATGTCGAACTCATCTTTTTTTAAATGTATTGAGCTGCATAAACGTTGCTCTCTACTTTCAAATCAAATGTTATGTCACATGCGCAGAATACAACATGAAAACAGCTAGCTAGCCAGGTAAACAATGAACCTAGCTAGGTAAACAAAGTGAAAGATCACACACATCACGTAACAGTGAAATCACCTTAAAGTGAAATGCTTACTTACAAGCCCTTAACTAGCTAACGTGAGCTGGCTGGCTCGTTAGCGAATGTTACGTGATGTGTGTGATCTTACACTTTTTTTAACCTAGCTAGGTTCATTGTTTACCTGGCTAGCTCGCTGTTTTCATGTTATCCAGAGGTTAACAAATTATCAGCCAGAGCACCAAGTGTGCGCTCTGAATGCTCTGAGAGTGAAACGAGATGGGTGGGGCTAAAGCTTTAAGAGGGTGTAAACGATGCTGAATGGTTGTAGATAAAGAAGAGCTCTTCACTAGATACCAAAACATTCAAAGGCCATTTTCTCAAAAGTGAGTTACAAGTTTATCAACTTTCAACTTTTTGATCCTCAAAAATACAGTGTATGATATACCATTTTGTAGCTCTGAGTCTCTACTTATATCCAACGTAAAAAACACAATTTCAAATTTTGCTACATAAGACCGAATCCAGGTGGTGAGCCACACATGGTTGTTCTAACCTCACAAACCTGTGTCATGATCATATATCCTAAAAATGCATCTCAACTCTTGAGTTTATTGCCAAATTCTTGAATTTGTGCATTCTACAGGTGCAACAGTGGTAAGTACCATGAAACAATGTTTACCTTAGGATAACACAGTACCTGCACACCATGGAAATACATTATTATAAGGGACACTTATTGTAAAGTTGTACCAGTACATTTACTCTTATTGTAGTCATTTCAATTAGTAATTGCTAGTGGCGTTGGGGATTACAGAGCGGCAGTTGGAGTGAAAAAAAGAGGATGCTAATCGAAGATGAAATGCTGCGCGCCCGTCATGCGTTGCTCGGCTGCAGAAAGACTCACTACAGATTAGGCCACTTTTTAAAGGATGCCGCGATGACTCAGCATTCTGGAGCCGGTCTCCCTGTCCACGTCGCTTTGACTTGGCATACAGGGGCTGTGGGTATGGGAGGGGGTGTTATCGCACTAAAAAGCCCAAACATGTGCATCAGATCCCCTTTGCGTGTTTGCATGACGAACGGGTTAAATGAGCTGAGCTGTTGCCTGTGCACGTTAGGAGGTCGCTAAGTGATGTGAAATGAAAGCCCCAGCTGCGGTTGATCTTCTGTGCTCTCAGAGGATGTCAATCGTGCAATGCTGTGCAGGATATCAGCCTTCTTCTTCTGTCTCATTCTGACCAGAGTGAATGGGAGGTGAGGCAGTTACCTCATCAGGGTGAAATACAGGAGACCATCTCATTGTCCCGACAGTCTGCATCATCAGACTTTGTCAGACATCTAGCATGCTGTGTGCTGTGTTGCGTGTCCCAGAGTCAATTTTAACAGTGGTATAGAAGAAGGTGCAGGGGGTCGTGGAGTTGGAAGGGATGACATTTCAGATCCCACTGACAGTGTTGAATAATTGTCCATCTGACCTGGGATTGCACACCTCGTCTGGGCGTTCAGGGGTTAGTGTAGGGCTTAAACCTGTTTTTGTTCATTCCGTTATCTTAAGTTGTGTACTTCTTCTGCTTTTAAGCCATTTAAATTAATTTTCGGTTTATACCAAATTGATCTCGTGTTTTGTTTTCTTGGTCCAAAGCACAAAGTAAGTTGCTTTTGTGCAGGTTATTTAATTGTATACGCTAGCCACTTCTGTCTCTATTTTGCATTAACTGAGCTGTCTGTTGAGCACTGTTTATTAGACAGCTCTAGACTACATTTT